>NC_142119.1:7500-125000 GCF_056152115.1 Neolamprologus brichardi | reverse complement strand
AAACTCATGGTCATATTTGATGTCTTTGTGTTACAGGTGGTAACATATCAGTGTTCATGGATCGTATGAGCTGCTACATTGTTCTTGATCTGGTTTTCCTTTGTGGACAAGAAACTTGTGTTTTTCAAAAAGTGCTCTTTTATCAGCTGACCTGTGCTGTTGCTGCTCTTTGTGGGTTTAGCAGTCTTCTTTCTGTAATATATAAGCAGATTTTAAAAGCGCCATTATGGTTGCTTTCCAGAAAAATTGAATTTGGTGCTTCATACTAAAAAACATTATTAGTTTAAACCTATCATTGGTTTAAACTAAGACAGATGGCTGCTAACCCTGACCTGACCTAACAGTGACCACAGCCACACCCTGCTCTGCATCAGGTCAATGGAGACAATTAAAAGAGTGGGAGGAGCTACGGCGGCTTGTTTCAGACTGCATCAAGGTCTAGTATGAGATAAAGAAGGATGATTTTGAGTTGTGCATCATGCAAAGCTATTATAAAGTCCAAGAATGAAGGCACCAGAAATGAGCAGACATTACCCACTCTTATCTTTATCTACACAATTTTATCTGATTAAGTACAATTCTGTTCAGTTCTGACTCGGTCTCTTTTTCTTAATTCACCAGGTGTCTTGGTAATGTCTGCAGCCAGCAATTTGGGCAGCTATTACTATAACTATTATGCAGCCACAGCGGGCCATTTTTTAGAAGAAAACTCAGGAAGTTGAGCCTGTAGTGGCGTCCTGGTGCTTCAAAATCAACTTTAATTTCAGTAATCAACAGGACATAGAAACTGCATGTATAGAATCAAATCTGATAGAAAAGCTGATGATTTTGAACTGGGAATCATGGAAAGTAGTAGGGTTTAAGATGAAAAATCAAGAGCTGGAAATGAGCAGAATAAGTCCAGTTTGTTGTAATTCAGGTTTCCATTTGTAGACCATTTGTTTTCCATTTTCTCCCTCTGCTTGTCTCTTCCTGTCAGTCACAGACCTGCCTCTCTTGTCAGCTACAGCGTCAGCACATGTCCAACATTTCCATATCTGATCGGGTCACAACTCCTTATCTGTCCATCCTGCAATGGTGAACCTGTGTAAAATATATCCCCCCATTCCCGCCCTCGGCGGGATGCACCTTTGGCACTGGAAAAATAGAGTAGAGGTAATCCCCTCTGTGTTTGAGGATAGCTTACAAAGTCAAAGAGTCCGTGCACACCTGCCTCATAGATAGACAGATGTAAACAGCTCAAGCTGTTTTTTTATTTTTTTAAAATGAGCGGGTTGAGCTTATCACCGGCCGCACAAAACGGACAAATGAACGGCACGACCCAAGGTGAGAGCAATCAGGTTGCCTGTTACTGTGAATGAGTAATGCAAATCCGATTTGAATGTTTTTATAGTAACAGTTTCAAACATTAGAGTTTCAATAGACAGAGTAAACTTCCTGGAATGTCATCATCCATCACTGCAAACTCGTCCTTATTTCAGGGGTTATATTTATCTCAGGTGATGTCGGACCGATGGCCGTGCATTTACTCATTTTTTACTCATATTCAGTTCCAAACTCTGTAAGGAATGCTTAAAGTTTTATGAAGGTTGCTTCATGAATGTGACTGCACTTTCAGTCTAAATTTCTGGCCATTTGCTGTGTTGGCTGACCACCTTGAACTTCCCATCACAGACAATGAAATAGTAATGACAACAAGAAACCAATAAAGAAGGAGACAGAGTGAAGTTTGGTTTTGACTTTCACTCAAAAACGCCTCCACCCCAACCTGGAACCAGCTGTATTGCTTACTGTGAGTTTCCCATGATGCTTTGAGGTAGATCTTTTTATAGTTTGAGTGAGCAAGGCTTCATAAAAACGCCCCGAAATGAAATTCTCATTTTCTCCGAGATATTTGCGTTGACCCGGAGGTCTTTCGATTAGTGTGTGCATTTCTCCGAGCTCTCGTCTCGAGCACATTTCCTAAGTCCCGTTGCCCTTTCTTTTTATAATCCACATTTACTCTGCACTCACAGAAATATTAATATTTGATAGAGACCAGTTGGAGAAATGCAAGGATGAACTCCACACGTGCAATAGTAGGAATCTTCTCCTCAAGCATAAATTGGACTCGGTGATGTTTGGAATGTGCTTTGAGTGCTGAGACTCGGCCAGAAGCTTTTCAAAAGAGTACAGACAGAAAATATAGAAGGCCATCTGGCAGTGTGACTGAAAATAGAAAGAGAGAAAAGGTGTTTTTGTTCAGGACTGCCTTCCAAGTCAGCTCTGTTTAATTTGGGAAAATATTAGGGTTCGGTTGAGTTCTCCCTCAAACAAAAATCAAGGTTCATGTGTTCATGGAAGAACCTGGGAAACATTTTAGCACAGATGGATATTCACTTTCAAAATAGAACCTGTAGGGTTGCGCCAGTTTAGGAGGAGTTTTATTCAAGTTCTGAGAGCAGGTCTATAAACGTCTAAAGTAGGGATGCAACGATACCAATTTTTTCAAACCGATATGATACCGATACTTGGATCTGAGTACTTGCCGATACAGAGTACAAAAAATAATACTTCTACCACACACACACACACACACACACACACACACACACACACAAATACAATGAATTGGAAGACAGGTTTTATTTTATTCTCTGCCGATAAAAAATAAAATCGTAATAAAAATGACCACAAAAAAATTTCAAGTGAAAAATAAGCACTTCTGTTAAATTATTGCAGAGTCTCCACATTGTAATTTAACAAAATATCACTGAACTATTGGCACTGTCTCGAGCTTTCAGAATAATAAATAAACACTTCTGTTTGGAATAAAATAAATACAAATTAGGTTTGAGAATAAAATAAACTTTTAAATTATTGCAGTGTCCAATTTCATATCGCAGCTCGAGTATGCTGAGAAGACGGTGCAATCCTATGTTTTCCATGACCGGCATTGGCTGGTCATCCAGAGCGATAAAATGAGTCGAGCCTCTGTTATTTTAACTGTCCATGGATTTTCTCTTGACATTTTTCATCGCTTTTCCAAAACCTGAGTTAAAGTTGGCTGTTCCACACTGCTGACATTTTGTTTAGCCTAGCTACAGCAGCCTCCAGTTTCTCTTTTTTATCTGGAGCCACCAGTCTCACTCGCCTAACCCTGTGCCTGTTTAGCGTGGGATGTCCCCCTAGTGGCCAATCTAAAAAACTACAACAGAAATGACAAGCCACCCTCTGACTAATGAAATAAGTTGGTATCGGTTCATGGTATCGGTTAACTTTTACGAGTATGAGTACACACACATTTTACAGTATCGGCCCCGATACCAGTATCGGTATCGGTGCATCCCTAGTCTAAAGCCTACCTGATTTAAAATTGCCTGATCTCAGGTTCACGGTCCTCTTCTTGGAAATGACCAGACAGCTTCCAGCCCTGCCGCTGTTTTCAGGTTGCTGTCTGTAAATTGTGATCTGACCAGATGCACCGTAACTGCAAACAAAGGGTGTCGCCGAGTCTGTGCAGATTCATCTGTATCATGGCAATCTTAGACACTTGAAATGAAGGCAGCCACTCAGACAGTCCCTCACATTAGCGCTGATATAGGAAGAGAAGAAGTCAAAACTGGAAGCAAAGACACTGCTGAATGCTTATTTCAAAGTTGTTGTTTTTTCAGAAAGTTTCATCCTTTCACGTTGTTGCCGCATCTCCCTCTGTATAATCTCTGAGCTTCTGTATTGATATTTCAGAAAAAAGGCAAAAAAGAGGCAGAGGCACAATGCACCAGCTTACAGAAATCTGGTGCATGGCCAGCTGAAGCAACACCTAAATGTTGGTTCATGCCAGCGTAACTTTGTACCTTATATGGACCATGCAGCACCACAGCCTGAAATTTCTCAAAGTTAAGGCAAGTCCCATGTTCATCTCTTCTCTGCTCTCTCTTGGAAATTTTACTTGGGATGTTTGTTTAGTGATTCATACCATAAGAATACTGTTAATGTGAAAAAACAAATAAAAAACAAATTGTGGAGCTATTTATGACCAGTCCTCAGTCTAAGATCCTGCTTTTAATCGTGATTTAAATGGCTTGTTTGGAGGCATCACTTCATACAACTGCAAGTGACGTGATGTCCAGAGAGAGTGGTTTGTATTGTCCAAGCAGAGTAGCAGGAAAGTGATTCTATAGGGACAAAATCCCCCCTCAAGTTGAGCAGGCATGACGCTGAATGTTGGAAGAAAACAGCAGAGCAGTAAAGTAGTTCATAATGACAGAGTGCTGGTGCTTCTATACAATAAAGACAGCTTAAAAAGCCATTATGCAGCAACTTAGTGGGATATTTACTAAGCCTTTTGAAGATTACCAACAGGGGTGCTGTAAACATATTTTAAAACCCTGACTTATTATGTAGTTAATTGTCTGCTTCAATCATATCACACTGGACTGGAGCTGCTACAAGTCATTAACAGGCAGGAAAAAGTACATATTGAAGCTGAAGGACGCTGAGGGAAACAGATAAAGTGTCGGAGAGGCAGGAGGCTGCAGCTCTTTGTGTTGTGCTGCGGTGCTGAACGGACAGCTCCTGTAGTCAGACTGCATGTGGTCATTCACTTCAAATTTCTTTAGAGTCAACAATAAATGGCATAGTTGAAAATATATCTCCTCGAACTTTAAACAGGTCAAAAGTAAGCTCAATTAATTAAAAATTAGAGCCACAACAATCAACATTCATTAATCTCAACATCCAACACTTCATCTTGGGCTACATTAGCAGCTAACCTTTTTAAAGATTTCATCTTTTAACAAAATAACAGAAATCTACAAATGTATGAAAAAAGACATATTTTGCTTTCTAAAAATGTGCTCTACTAATGTGGTTGAAATTAAAAACAAACACTTGCCTTCTGTGCCTGAAGGGAGCAGCATGGCTGTGTGGGTTCTACACAGATCTTTGGAGACCATCGTTTACATGTTGTAAGGGCATCACAAACAGTATACGGAAGAACAACAACTTCTGCAGAAGTTTTAAGTTCTTCAAGGGTTCTTTTTTTCTTTTAAATTGTTATTATTTTCAGATTGTTGCTTCCTGTTTGTTATGAACTCCGTTGCCTGCTTTTGAACAAATCGGTATTTGTAATAATAATAATGGATTGGATTTATATAGCGCTTTTCAAGGCACCCAAAGCGCTTTACAATGCCACTATTCATTCACTCTCGCATTCACACACTGGTGGAGGCAGCTACAGTTGTAGCCACAGCTGCCCTGGGGCAGACTGACAGAGGCGAGGCTGCCATATCGCGCCATCGCCCTCTGGCCAACACCAGTAGGTGGTAGGTGAAGTGTGTTGCCCAAGGACACAACAACCAGGACAGAGAGCCCGGGGACCTTCCGGTTACAGATACGCTTCCCAACCCCCTGAGCCACGGTCACCTACTGGTTGCATACACAAAATCTGTCGCTCTGTGTAGCCAAAGACCTGTGCTGACCAGAGTTGTTCTAGCTTTGTATTTTCTTATTAGTTATTATTTTTATTTCATGTTGATTTTTGGTTTTTCATTTAGTTTAGTTTCAGTTTCCAGAGTTTACTTTTGATTTTAGATTACAAAATTGTCAAGTGTAGTTTTTAGTTAAGTATCTATTTTTAGCTTTTAAGTTTTTTTTTTTAGTTAACAATAATAAGAGTATATAATGCAGACATGGTACCATGAATTCTGTTTAACCCTGATTGGTGCTGGTTATATGCTCCTCCAAGTATTTTAAGGTGGTGCTTGAATACACAGAGTCAGAGTAAGATGGGTTGATGGTGAGCTGGTGGATGTTAAAATGTTGAGGGTGTGAAAGTACATCCATTTGCTTAAATAGTTATCTGGTTCAGGGTGATAGGGGGCTAAAACCATGTTAAAAAGTCCAAGCTAAATTTTCATTACATAAAAATCAGTCCAACGGCATCAGAAAATGTTTTCTCCTCCTTAAAGTCATTCAACTTAGTTTCACCTGGTCCTTTTCACAACGGCTGCAGGGGTTCCAGGTCCCAGGTGTCTTAAGATAACTGTCATGATACTAGCGTGTCTTGAAAGGCAGGCATTGCAGGTCTCTCATCAGCAGAGGCCAGAGCCAGTCTTACAGTGTTCCCAATAAAGTGATCAGTTAGCATTACTCAATGGTAATTGGTTGGATATAAATGTAATTTTATGAAGACAGATTTGGCCGAGAATTTGTAGATAGAGAACAAAATTAAATGGCCATATGATGTCCACTGGGTTGACATTTGTGGTCTGTTTAATATCTATTTCTGATCAGATTATGCGTTAAAACAGATTATCTTCAGTGTGAGATAACAGGGTTTGCAAACATATTACTGTGATACCAGCATCACTCTGTTGGCAGCACACACAATCTCTCACCCTGTGTATTTCTGAGCATTTTGCTTTAACTGGCATGTTGAAGCAGGCCCTCCTGTAATAAGGAAAACCTGCCAAGTCATTTTAGAAAGCCACAGCTTTGAAAAGATTAAGAGGATTAAAAAATGGAACACACTTTTGTCCAAACAGCAGAGCTTCAAATGGACGGCCCTGTTCTGACAGTGTTTGGACAATTTCCCCAGGGCCAAAATCAGTACTGCCTGGCTCGCCTCTCTCAAACGAGCAACACGGACACGGCAGGCTTTTTTGCCTCTCCCAGGCTCTTTGGTTTGGATCTGACATGAAATGCAGCACCTTGAGCATCTTTGTTGTCCTGCACTGAAAACCACAGCTCTCAGATTCACCACACCGCTCTTAGGAAGACTTTCTCTCACTTCAAGGCCTGAATGATCCATTTGTACATTACAACTGTGCACCCAACATAGTAAGGCAAGGCAAGGCAAGGCAAGGCAAGTTTATTTGTATAGCACAATTCAACAACAAGGTGATTCAAAGTGCTTTACAGAGACATTAGAAACAAAAACAAATAAAAAGCATGATTTAAAATTGATTAAAACAAGCAAACAAACTAACTAATTAACAAACAAACAAACAAACAAACAAACAAAACAGTATATAAAATCAAAACAGATAAAATCAGTAGTTAAAATGTAAGTTTTGAGTGCGGATTTGGTGCTTTATTCAAATGCAGCTGAGAACAGGTGAGTCTTCAACCTGGATTTAAATAAACTGAGTGTTTCAGCTGATCTGAGGCTTTCTGGGAGTTTGTTCCAGATATAAGGAGCATAAAAGCTGAATGCGGCTTCTCCGTGTCTGGTTCTGACTCTGGGAACTGATAAAAGACCGCTAATGCCCACTAGAGGTTCCAGCAAAAGCAATGTACAACAGAAATAAGCACATTTATAACCTGAAACAAAAAATTGTTTTGATCTCTTTAGCTAATTCTCCCCTTCATAAAAACTATACAGGGATGAATGTTTTTTATAAATCACCTGTTTAAATTGTATTAAGACTAGTGCTTGTTAAAATGACGTTAACGCCATAACCGCATTAACGCTGCAATGTGTGGGGCTGCACAGCGCTAACGCATTAACAAGCTAACAGCGCTAACATGTTAACATTGTGCATCCCCACGCACGCGGGGATCCATGCTAACTCGCTAGCGGAGATTTGCGGCGTTGATGCGGTTATGGCGTTAACGTCATTTTAACGAGATTAACACTGACAGCACTAATTAAGACTTAAAGTTTGCTCTATTAGGTGGCGTGTCCCCTTTTGACTGACAGTTAAATGGTGGCACAAGACAGCTGTAGCTGCGACCACTTGGCAGCCATCTTGGTAACATCTCTGGTCAGTTATTTGAGCAGACATTGTAAAACTGAATAGGGAGAGAGCCATAACTGATTGTATAGAAAAATCTGTACTTATTTGTGTTTTTTGTTTAAGTAATTTCTTTTCAGCCTGACTTAGTGTCAATTCTTTTTTTTAATTGTATGAACAGACACCTAGAAATGTTTTTTCTTCAACAAGGCGAGTGTACAGATAGAATAGTGCAGAATAAACACTATGCAAATGATGAGTGCATCGAGACCAGCTGTGTTTAAAAAATGTCTTTTGGAGACATTTTAGCTAATCCCAGCCACCTCCTGGAACTTTTTTTCACATGCTTGTCATTGCAAGGTGTGAGAAAGTGCAGCTGAGACACTTTCACACAGTTCAACAAACGGCCCTGCTGCTTCTGGTTCAGCTCCAGTGGGCTTTTAGAGCAGCCCAAGTGTCTCTCAGGAGGAATGTTTGGTTTCCAAGGTTGTCTTCAGCTTGATTGGCACCATGCTAGCATTAGCCAACTTCTCCTGACAGATGACACACTCGGGCTGAGGGCCATGCAGCAATGAAACATCTAGCTTTCTTGATGGTTTCTGCATTTGTTTGCTTTTCTTTATGTGGTGTTTGTTCCACACCAGCCAAATAAAACTGGGTTCCCTACAACAGAAACAAGCGGTGATTAAGTTATGAACATGGCCACACTGATGCTTCAACACTGAAGATCACAAACCATGAGTAACCTCACAGCGGCCGCAAATATCTTGTATACACAGTCTTGATATTATTATACCTCTACTCATATGTTCTTGCACTTAACATGGAAGAGGTTTCATGGAATCCATCACCATAGTGACATGGCAGGCGTTTTTTCCTCTTGCTGTTACCATGACAACCTTTCAGAAACAGCATTTATTCATGTGCCAATAGAGAGGAAAACCTCTGCAGGATCACTCAGAGCTCTATGCTGTAAATGTCCGTGTACACTAACTGCACAGACACAGACTCGTTCAAATCACGCTCTTCATAACTCACTGGGATCACCTCTTCCCTTCTCTTTGCTCCTTCTACTGTCATTCTTCCACCTCTCGTAACCCCTGCCTGCCATCTTTCACCGCTCGAGCTAATTGAAGCGTTGGCGCTGAAAGACCTGGGGAAGGTTCTGAGGGGGCCCTCTTTAATGAAGTCTGATCTCATTAAAAGATACAGCAGCCAGTTTGAGCGCAGAGGAAAAACATGCCAGGACAAAGGAGGAGAGGCCAGCGAGAGCATCGGCAGGTTGTTCCACACATAATGAAATGCTGCCATTAACACTGTACAAATCACGAGATTAATATCCGCTGAATGAGCATGCTTGTACAAATCCGCATCCTGTAGGTTGTTTGCATGCCTGTGAGGCAGACCTGCAGCATTCAGAAACACATTTATCCAGCATGTTTAGGGTGTGCTCGTAGTTGGAAATGCCCAAAGCATGTTGCCTAGGAGGTGTCCGTGACATATACTTGATGGTTGCTGATCACCTCAACCAGCTACTTTTGGAGGAGCATCAACTCTACTCTGAGCTCCTCCTGAATGAGTGAGCTACTCATCCTATCTCTAAGGCTGAGCCAAGGGTGATGATGAAGCTCATTTCTCCTGCTTGTACCCATAATGTCTCTAACCCTAGCTCTACTACAGGATTGACTCAACTCTCTCCTCCCTCAGTAGCAGAAATTTAAAAAAAAAACGCTATGCGTCGCCAGGTGTTTCATCAGATTTGAGGTGTTACCTCCTTTGACAGTATCACAGTATCAGCTTAAAGCACTTGTTGCAGCTGCTGAGCTTGCATCTTTTGCTGTGAAGCACAGCCAGACTTTGACCGCTTCGCCTTGGGCGTTTTTAATCTGTAGCTCTGCTCTAAAAGAACGTACGTACCTGGACCCGCCTACTATCCTCCGAAACTAAAATGATTGGCTGGAATCCAAAGTGTATCACAGCTCAGGAAAATAAAGCACCGAAATGTGCGCTGCTTTTCGGTCTGGTTACTACCGTTTATGTCAGAACCGGTGCCATCATGGCACCGGATACCGGTACCCATCCCTACACATGAGTCTAAAGTGGACCTGCTCATTTTCACTATCATATCCGAACTAATGGAGGCACACAGGCAAGTTTAACTGCTATATTAATCAAGGGAAAGGGCTCCTGATGTAGGAGCTGGGCAACAGGTGAGTGGCCGAGGTTAGTGTACATGTAGAGAAATTTCCTTCAGCATGGAGAGTGGACAAGCAAGTTGAGATCCTTTCCTCAGGATGAGTTTTGATTGCAGAGGATTTTCCCAGGTAACTTGGAACAGTGGTGGACAGGATTCAAGCTGACACACATAAGGGGATCACTTTGAGAAGCTGTGATGATCTGGCCAGGAGTGGATGAATAAATAATAAAGCTGGGTGATGAGCTGATGGGAAGCAGATATGCCAGTCAGACAGCTGGCCTTTTATGGATGGAGGACAGACTTCCAAGAGGACCTCACAGAGCCAGCAAGACATGCTCATTCACGCAAAACAGAGAGGGAAGGTAAAAGAGGATGGGAAGATAAAAGTATAGAGGAAGGCAGATGAAGCTGGGGGCCACTGGTGACCATGTCATGTCCATATTTATATCAGACCTTATCATTATTCTGTTTTAAGTACTCATCCTTTGTCTTGGACTGCATATATTGTTACCCCAGCTTTCTTCTGAGTGGCCAAACCTTCTATTAACAGCGCGTGCGTGCCTGAGATAACTATATTAGGGATATCCCCTCTCTATGACATCACACAGATCCAAGAGTAGAAAAAAAAAGCCTGAGCTTTTGGCTCACAGGGATACTTGCAAATGCATTGACCTTGTTATGTGAAACTTTGGCCATAATCTATGAATCATCAGATTCATAGATTTTCTATATTCTATCTCTACTACCCAGAACTGTTTTTTCTTTTTCTATCAAACGCAATACTGTCGAGTGTAGGTGGGATTAGCACCACTACTTTATCATTCAGAGGTCATGTTTGATGCCAGGTAATAATCATGGACGAGTACATTACACAGTGCTTTTCAGTCGTGGAACAGTACAGTTGGTACTGAAGTACATGTTGTAATGTTAGCATTCACCATTCAACTGGCTGCCAAGGGGCATTTCCATCCAACCTTCTTTCCTCTTTCCTTCTTCTTTTCTTCTTCATACACATCACATGGTAAAGAAATGGGAGGCAGAGCCTTCAGTTTTCAGGCCCCTCTTCTGTGGAACCAGCTTCCAGTTTGGATTCAGGAGACAGACACTATCTCTACTTTCAAGATTAGGCTTCAAACTTTCCTTTTTGCTAAAGCATATAGTTAGGGCTGGACCAGGTGACCCTGAATACTCCCTTAGTTATGCTGCAATAGATGTAGGCTGCTGGGGATTCCCATGATGCATTGAGTTTTTCCTTTCCAGTCACCTTTCTCACTCACTATGTGTTAACAGACCTCTCTGCACTGAATCATATCTGTTATTAACCTCTGTCTCTCCTCCACAGCACGTCTTTATCCTGTCTTCCTTCTCTCACCCCAACCAATCACAGCAGATGGCCCCGCCCCTCCCTGAGCCTGGTTCTGCTGGAGGTTTCTTCCTGTTAAAAGGGAGTTTTTCCTTCCCACTGTCACCAAAGTGCTGCTCATAGGGGGTCATATGATTGTTGGGTTTTTCTCTGTATCTATGAAGCGCCTTGAGGCAACTTTTGTTGTGATTTGGCGCAGTATAAATAAAATTGAATTGAATTGAATTGAATTAAAGAAATGAAATATTTTTACACCAAAAAGCTTGAAATAAACGACTTTAGCCACAGGTTTCCCTGCAGAACTTGTAGCAGCCTTTTTCTTTTCATGGATAATGTTACTACTTAATGAAACGGTATCATATTTGTAGATTAAGTTGAATCTAATTTTCACAAATCCTTATTTAAGTGTGATCTTGTTGTGTTGAGTTGTATCTCTCAGAAGTTTGAATATCCATTAGTCAGAAAGCTGGCCTTTACAGCGTATACAATCTGAGGAGCATACTGAACCCTGCTGGTGAAGACTTGTTCAGCTATATTTGCTCAAGGTCGATGTGACGTTAATTACTTGTGTCAAAGATAAGCAGAAACGTTGTCCAAAATAGACCAAGTGAAACGCAAAGAGTAGGACTCATAACTCTGTCTATGGACTCAATCAACAGGAACAGGTGGAAGAAAAAGCATAAAATGACAATTACGGCAGAAAGAAATGGAGAAACAGCGCAAGCCTGGCTTTGTGCATGATCCAATCAGCCGCAGCAAGAGTGAAGGTTTCTGTCTGGCGGCAAAGTGGCCATGTGTTTTAAATCCTTCCTCCATGTCTGTGACAAATGCTGTCACCACCGACTCTGCTTCCCGAACCTTGTTTGACCAAACACTCGCACATTCCATCCTTCACATGTCAGCGCGCTGACACTTGATCCTAATTGGCCACTACTGAGGCAAGAGCGCCTCGTCTGCCCGGCAGAAGTGTTTAAATTCTGCCTGTGAAACCTGACCGTGCCCAGAGGGTTCCTTCTCCCTGGGTGGGGAATTGAAAACTGACAAACACAAACAACAAGGGTTCCAGTTTTGGCCCTTATGGCGGGCCCATCAAACAGGATCTCCCATCTTTCTTCCTCCGGTTGGACCAAACCCCATTCCTGACAGGTCACGAGATGAGCTAACTCCACTTCAAAAGAGCTCTCATTCCAGCCTGTCAGCAAACTGAGCGCGCAGGAATGGGGTTTGTGTTCACACTTAAACACTTATAAGGCAAAGCTGAGCTAATGCTATCAGGCTTACCTTGTTTCTGATAATGGGGTGATTATGACTGGCCTGGGAAATCCAAGTGAGCCTTTGGGTCTTTCTGTGGTAGGTGTTAAAAAAGCAACAAATGAATATCAAGAAGAGAAGTTTGTTTTCACCCCGTTTCATTCGGGATGCTAAAGCTGCACATTTAAATTATGATATATAAGATCTCTACAAGCATCAGCAGTCCCTATTAGCCTCTTTATCATTGTTAGATTATGTAAACCCATACAGAGTGATAACTAAAATAAGATTCTAGGTCTATGTTTCCTTGAGTGATCATTTAAATCTCAAATAATTCAAATGGTGGTTCAGGTCTTTATTTACTTCACTAGCAGAAGGAGGCAGGCACTTAATTGGACCAGGTTCAGATTAGAGACAGGCATGTATTTCTATAGTTTCTGTTCCACAGTTGACTTAAACTCAGTTCTTTCTTTATGTGGATCTGCATATAGATCTGTTTTTAACTTTAAGATCATTTTCATGTAGTGCAATTTAAGGCTAATGGCTAATTTATTATTCTTCTAAAATTTCTTTTATAGACATATAGCCAGAACAGAACCAGCTAAGCTGAGTCCTCCACCGAAAGGAGAGTGGAGTATCCAGTCTTGTGGAGTAACTACAGACAGTATAAGCGATAGCTTAGAGATAGGAGATAGCTTCCATTTCTGAAAAGTGAAGGGAATCATGTGCGATGGTCTTTGTGTAAAGGCTCCCGACTTGACCTTAGCAAACACTTTCCTAGTGAGTTTATCAGCTCTTTCTAGGTTATACTAAATACAACATCAGGCCCATTTTTTAAATTTTGTTCATACTATGTTTCATAAAGGTCAATTATTCAAGGTATGTTCATTGTGTAACAATTTTATTGGTGAGTTGTTAACCAATCAGCATGTGATTTCTCAATAAGTACCATCTTTCTCATCAAATCTGGTTTCAAAAAACCAAGATGGTAACAATGAAAATGCTCAGCTTGAAGCTTCAAACCATGACTTCAACATTAATCAATCAACATGTGATATCAAGATGATTATGTCTATCTTTTATACATCTTAAGTCTACATTCATTATGAGTCTGTAAATTTGAAAATATTTGTCCATGATGGTGAATTACTTTACAGCAGTGTTGGAGAGTGTGTTAAGATTTTCCTGCTGGTCACTGATAGTCCAAAAACCAGCTGCTGACTGTTAATAACTGCTTAAACCTAGTCTGCAGTCATCAGTCTCTTTTTGATCCTTAGTTCAAAGTCTTATTAACCCCTTTTAACCTCTCTCATTCCTTTGTCTCCAACCCTTTTTCACCGGCTCCAAACTCACTCCGCTCACGTACAGTAAATGGCATTATTCTCATTATACAGTTTACTACGAATGTATATCATTGCTTTTAAAGGTCTGTTACATCTCCGTTAATTCATTCATCTTTCAGGCCATTTGGTCAAAAACATTTCAGTGTTTCTTTATAACAATAACCAGAAGTGGTCCGAGTGTGACAGGACCTCTTTAAGAATAGTTAGTAAGCTGCACCACAGGAAGTGCTTCTGACCTTGTGGCGGCCCACGATAATGTGGGAGCAAATTGCCATACATTACACGTGGCAGCTGGTAATTTACGTCTCACAGAAAAACAGGTTGGATGTGGACATAAACAGAGGTTTGTGGGAATTGCGAGGAAGGACAGGATGCCTGAGAGCGGCTCAGTCTGTACCCAGGAGCAAACACACTGTTATTATCAGGAAGATTGTCCAAATAATTATACCCCCTGTCTTTCAGGTCGGAGAAAGTCTATCCAAAGTACTGTAGGATTGAGGATAAAGTGTTGTTTTGACTGTGTTCTTGTTTACCTACACATTTGCTGAGAAGCGACATAACCTTTTCAGACCCCAGGAAATGAATCTGTGACAATTCGATGGGTTTAACAAATCAAATCATTTTTCCTGCTACGAAATAGATTGTAAGCATCTCTTGAGGCCATGACAAAATGGTCAGCGTTCATTCTTGAACTGCATGTTTTAAATTTTAATAATACAGTCACAAGCAAAAGTTTTTGCAGTGGTTGAGGAGCTTAGGTAAGAAACTCTGTTCTTTTGTTTGTCAACAACCAGAGGAACTTTGATATTTGAATTTCCTTCGCTTCTTTAAGCATTGCTTGAATTGTTGGTTGGGCCATAAACTGTTTCCAGATCAAAGGCTAAACATGGAGAAGAGAGCAGCTTCCATGTGATACTGGACTGGCTCTAACCAGTGTTGGGTAAGTTACTTTAAATTAGTAACTTAGTTACATTACTAGTTACTTCTATCAAAAGTAACTCCGTTACTTCAAGTTACTCATTACTTTCAAAGTAACTAGTTACTAGGGAAAGTAACTTTGGTTTTACTCAGAATTCTCTTGTTAATGTGTTGCTTCCATAACTTTGCCAGTCTTCTAGCTTGCTTACTTGCAACAAGTGCACTGTGCCACCTACCAATAGAAAAAATAATAATAATGTGCATATTTCCACAAGAGAAATCCCACGCCTGGACCGTCGTTGACCGCGGCCATGATTCTAGCCTACGTCACAGCATCACATGCGCTTTTTACATCCAACACAAAAACTGCAGTGTGATGCTTTTGATTGTGCTCGGAACTTGGAAATTCTGACTTCCGAGTAGCAAGATGTAGGCAACACCAGACTGCAGATGAGCTGCATACCGGGCTGGACTGGGACAAAAAATCGTCCCGGGCATTTTGACTAGCCTGCCACTATAGGAAAAATCATAAAGCCTTTGAATGAAAACAAACGCTGTTGTGACAGTGATGTACACTGTTCTGATGGTATATATGCATCAATCTATCAATCGTTTGTTGTAAGATTCAGATAATTATTTTTTAAAAGCGAGACATTTTAAATGACATAACAAAGAAAAGTATTTCTTTGTGCCCCCCTCTCCCTGTTAATGCCCTACCTGCCCCCCTGGCAACACTTTGCTAGACCCGCCCCTGCACAGTTACCAGCTGTCAGCTACATAGAAAAAGGATCCTGGTGTTATTTGTCTCTCAGAAACAGTTCATAACTTCCCTTCAACTCATTCCTGTCACCTAAAAGGTAAACCTGTTTCTCCATCACCGGTTCAGCTCTGATGATTCAGTAAGGACATCTCCTGATTTCATCTTCATGTTTCCCTCTCACCAGATAACCAAACCGACATCATGACCAGCAGCTTTACAGCTGTGGCTCCAGCAAACATCAGCTGATACTAGACATTAATATTAAATAAATTCTAACAACAGCTGATCAAGCTTAAACGTGCTGCTGTTGTTTAGCGCGACATCAGCTGGTTTCCTTCTGGCGCAAAGTGGGCGATAAATAAACAAGAGAGAACAGCCGATCAGCTGATCGTTGATCAGTTTCATGATTGAAGTAGAAACAGGACAGGGAGGGGAGAGAATGAGAGAAGAAGAGGCAGCTGTGCAGCAAAGACACAGAATAACTCCAGCTTTGTGTCTTTTTCATTGCAGCTGAAGTCCGGGACAAACTGTGTCTTTTCACCTCAATACCAAACGCGCAATATTTTCTCTGAATACGAGACGATTCTGTTTTTTACGGGACGGTTGGAAACTCTAATAATTAACCTTATGAACAAAATAAAGTTCAACATCTTCATAGCACCCATCCAGCTGTATAGAATCTCCGTCATGCTAGCTAGTACGCAGTATGAAAAAGTCGAGTCGCAGTATGAGTTATTGTAACTGACAGTAAAAAGTCAGCACAACGAAAATAAACTCCACCTAAACTTGGTTTATATCTGACTCAGATAGACTGCAGGTCATAACTTCTTACCTGAAGTTCAGTTCACCTGACACTCGGACCAGCGGCTGCCTCGGGTCTCTGCTTCTCCTCCTGCGTCCCCTTTCCCTCCTCCACCTGCTGCCTCCACCACTTGCTAATGTTACTGAATCGGTGGAAGCTCTGCGATAGCCACCACACGAAGTAACGAGTAACGACCCTATCTAAATCCCAGTAACGACTAACGCGTTCCTGATTTTGGCATAATAACTAGTTACCGTGCTCGTTACCACAATAATAACGTAGTTACTGTAACGCGTTACTTAATAACGCGTTAGTCCCAACACTGGCTCTAACTCTGCACTGCCTTTGGCTCTACATTTTGTCCTCATCATGGTTCTTTCCCTGTCCCTGCAGTTTGACCAGCATGTTGATGTGGTTTAAATTAGCATCTAAACTTGTGTTGAATAGGCAAAAGCTGTGGACGCAGCAATCCAACTTCTTCAGGTCAAATCCTGATACAAAGAGCTCTTACAGATAATGTTACCATTCCAACACGAGTGCTGAATGAATAAGGTGTTTTCCTCTGTGTTTCCTTAATGCTTAATGTCCCAGCCAGAGGTTTCTAGGTTCAAATTTGATGGGCAGCTGGTGCCTTTCTGTGTATTTTTCTTTAAATGTCCTCTCCTGGTACTTCAGCTTCTTCCCACAGTCCATGTTAAATGAACTGGTGACTAAGTTGCCCATAAGTGTTAATGTCTGTCTCTTTATGTTGTTTTTTTTTTTGTGAGTGTGAAATATGGTCCAGAGTGAACCCCGCCTGTCACCCAGCACTGGGAAAGATTCCAGCCTAGGTTACAAAAACAGAAACCTTTGAATCATGAGTAAGTCGCATGCAGTCTCAGCTCAGGATGTGACCTTTTGCTCTCCTAATTTAACCATAGACCAACGTTCTCTCTCCATCTGATTTACCTTTGAAATGATAATAATAAGGCTGATAAGTTGTCAGTATCAGTGTTGGTCAAGTTACTTAAAAATGGTAAGAAGTTACTAATTACTGATTACTTCTCCAAGAAAGTAATTCTGGTACTTTACTGAAGAAGCTTGTTTAACATTTAAACCTGTTTTCTGCATATTCCAGCATATAAAATGAAATAATGAAATGTTTTGTGTTCACACTCACTCTTTCAAATAGATGCAAGTAAAACACAGCAAAAAATAAATAAAATGAAAGATTCAGTGACACTAAGTCCTGTCACCCTAAATCTATTGTCACCTGTTTAGCAGGCGGAGGTTTGCCCAGTGCTGCAGTGGTCATTTCAGTGGGGGGATCCGGGGGTTTCTCCGTGAATTTCATAATCCTGTAGCAGCGTGCTAGGTGCTTGCTCAGATTTGAAGTTTAATTTTTTGCTTTAGAAAGAAGTTTTCTTCCCACACAGAGTGCACAGTGGATGCTAGTGTTTTCATTACTTTTTTCGGAATCAAACTCAAACTAATGTCAGCACTTCCACGCTTTAAACACTGCATGGTCGTACTCTCTCCTGCACTCCATATTATGTACGTACGTCATTGTCATGAGACACTCTCACAAATAAAATCACGGTTTAGTAACGCAGCCTGCTTATGGGGAAGTAACAGTAATCTAATTACTTTTTTTCCAGTAGAAATCCCTTATTTTACTTTTTTATTTTGTTTATTAATTTATTTTTTATTTTACTAGTGACACGCAGTGTTGGTTAACTTACTTGAAAAAAGTAATCAGTAACTAATTACTGATTACTTCCCCCCAAAAGTAATCCTGTTACTTTACTGATTACTTATTTTCAAAAGTAATTAATTACTTAGTTACTTTTTAAAAACACGATTTAAAGCCTGAATAGGTGATAAAGTGATAGATCTTTCAGCCCAATTCTACTTTTTCTGCATAATCCATCATACAAAATGTAATCAAATGGAAAAGTCTCTTTTTAAAACTTGTTTTATTAGTTTTAATCTTTTAACTTTATGCATCAAGCAAACATTTAATTATCTGCAACATTCTCTGACTGGAAGAAATTAGTTTAATATTTAAACCTATTTTCTGCACATTCCAGCACATAAAATAAAATATTTTTTGTGTTTACACTCAGTCTTTCAAATAGATGCAAGTAAAACACAGCAGAAAATAAATAAAGTCAAAGACTAGCGGTCCTGTTGCTCTATTTAGGGGTTTTTCACTGTAAAAAGAAGTTTTCTTCCCACGCACAACGGACACTAATGTTTTTGTCACTTTTTATGGAATCAAACTCAAAGTAAGGTCAGTACTTCCACGCTTTAAACGCTGCACGCTCATACTCTCTCTGCACTCGATATATGATCCATTGTTGATCTGCACACAGCTGTTCTAATGTCGCACTCATTACTTTTAACGCGTCAGTGCCCATCTCTTGTCAGTATGTTGAAGTAACTCAAACTCTGGATCACTTGGACCTTTATATAATGCAAGTCTCCTAGAATTCAGGCTGCTTAACAGAGTTACCTAAAGTGACAATAGAACACGCACCTCTGTGGTTTACGTTGTCAGGGATGGTGACTGAGCAGAAATAATGCCGAATGTCACTTTTGAACCCTTTTACGTCTCAGCTTCATGTCATCTTGGGTCTGTTCTTTTCCTCTCAGTTTCTGGGATTCTTCCTCTTTGCCTTCACTGAGTCCTCTGACAATATCACCTTATTTTGCTGTTATACAGTTTTTGCATTTCTTTTTACCAATTCAGCTACCAAGGAAATTTCTGGTTATCTATCAGGTGAAATAAAAGTGCTCCCCGTTCTTGTTTTAATTACTTAAGCTGCACAGTCTTCCTTTTATATTCTCAGGAGATTGTGTACCTGGTGGCAGACAAAACGTACAATGGAAGCAACGCTATTACAAGACAGATCTAAACAATTGTGTCCTTTTTTTCTCTGGTTTATGTCAACATTTATGTCAGAATGATGAAGTAGTAAAGCCTGCTTATTACCCTTTTAAACTCCAAAAAAACAGCAGCTGAAATGATCCAAGTTGGGTCAAAACTTCCTGAAACTCTGCCTCTGCACTTAAGCTGACTCTCTGATGACTTTGACTGATGGTATTTGTAACTTTAGGGTGTCCCTTAGACGCACTCAGTGACAAGGGCGAATTAAACATTTACCCTAATGGAAGAGGAATAAAAGCGGGATGATGGGTGACTGTAATGTAAGACACATCCAAGTCAATCTCACACAGTCCTAGAAGAAAGCAACCATAAAAAGATGATTATGAGATGATGAGTGGGATTCAGCTAAGTTCTCTGCCTGGAAACAGAGAAAAAAACAAAGTTTGACCCACCTACTTAGGTCACTACCTCCCCTCTGAACAGCTTGCCGTGCAGCGTAAAATCACCTGAGAACAGAACAGTTAGAAGACAAGACAACAGTTTCCATTGAGGAAAACCTATCACTTATGAATAATATAACGGGATGAATTATTAAATAATGTGTCCTGGTTTTGTGAGCTCTTTCAAAGTGTGTTTCCTTCCTGGTGAAATTGCCTGAAGTCAGAATGACTTTCGAGTTCAGCTGGGAGGTACTAGTGAGTGCAAACATGTGTCAATTCAATTCAATTCAATTCAATTTTATTTATATAGAAATCACAACAAAAGTCGCCTCAAGGCGCTTCATAGATACAGAGAAAAACCCAACAATCATATGACCCCCTATGAGCAGCACTTTGGCGACAGTGGGAAGGAAAAACTCTCTTTTAACAGGAAGAAACCTCCAGCAGAACCAGGCTCAGGGAGGGGCGGGGCCATCTGCTGTGATTGGTTGGGGTGAGAGAAGGAAGACAGGATAAAGACATGCTGTGGAAGAGAGACAGAGATTAATAACAGATATGATTCAGTGCAGAGAGGTCTGTTAATACATAGTGAGCGAGAAAGGTGACTGGAAAGGAAAAACTCAATGCATCATGGGAATCCCCGGCAGCCTACATCTATTGCAGCATAACTAAGGGAGGATTCAGGGTCACCTGGTCCAGCCCTAACTATATGCTTTAGCAAAAAGGAAAGTTTGAAGCCTAATCTTAAAAGTAGAGATAGTGTCTGTCTCCCGAATCCAAACTGGAAGCTGGTTCCACAGAAGAGGGGCCTGAAAACTGAAGGCTAGATGTCATACAGTCATCTTTTCTGTGTCAGCATGCTCATCCAAAAGAGGGTCTGGGGGCAGCTACAGTTGGTCTTGAGTATAGACATTCTCTATAGATGAATCTGAAAAGTAAAGCCCGAGCATTCTGTCATACAGCCAGGAATTGGCAACTCCTCTGTTTATGAAAATAAGTCCAGCTCATAGACAACATAAAAAAATGGACATTTAGATATAATTTTACATTCAGTAAGACCCAAACAAATCACTGAACCCATAAATTTGGCTCCAAAGTGTTTATAGAGGTCATTGGAAAGCTGTTTTTCCTTAGACTTGCAACCACAACTATCGACTTTGGTGGCCCTACAAGTAAAATGCAGGTTCAACGAGCCTCTGCACCGGCTTAATGTTTCTGAAACAGAAGCTATGTCCATGGTCCATGAAGTCAAAAGGAGGTTAAAACAGGAGACGATTTAGGTCTGGTTGTGATTAAAGTCAGTACTGTAAGAGTGTGTAGTGAACCTCGCTCATCATGGTCATAGTCAACACCAAAATCCAAAACATTGCTAAACTAATTATCTGCTGGGTCCAGTTTTATAATTATCATGCATTATGTTTGGCAAGAAAATTATTTAATAATAAGCATATTAACCAAAACATTTGTGTCCAATTCACTTGTCAGACTAGTTATTCATTAGCAGGCTATTATTAAGAAATGGAGTGGCCTAAATAGCTAGGATTTTATTACATTTCCCATAAATCCACCAACACATTGTAAGTTCTAAGTTGCACAAACTTCAAGTCGGTGGCTGTTATAAAAGTTGCTAATCCATTGACGTTGAGCAGATTTTATTCTTTACATTGTTTCTTTTTTCAGTTATTTATTCTAAAACAAGCTGTACCAGAACTCTATGACTATTTTAAGAGTTTTTTGTTTTGTTTTTTTACAGAAAAGGAAATGTTAATTAAGCTGCAGGGACCTTTGCTTAATTTCTTGTTACACCCCGTTCCACACCAAAAATACTTTTCATTCAGTTGCTTATCTCCCTTTCTTTGAATGACTGTGAATCTGACTCAAAAGAGACCCAAGGCTGCAGAAGTGGAGCAGTGAAATGGGTCACCTTCTCATTGCTCATCCACCTCATGAGTAATTTAGTCAAGCTGTACTCCACACCAAGGACTGACAAGCAAACAGAAGTCATATTCTTCCCTGAAAAGACTTGGATACCCAAACACACTCACACATACATTTTCAAATACCTTCCAAAGAATCATTATTTTGTTGCCTTCACCCGTGGATGACAAATTAGTATTCGGGCTGGGGACTACATTTGTTGTTAGGGTGAAGCCTTGTGCTCGTACTAATTCGGTTGGAGAATGTTCAAGTTTCCTAAGTGGGCCTCAGAAATTGTTAATAAATACATGTGGTGAATTGGCCGTCAGTCTCTCTCAGGCACATTGGTACCACATTTGTATTATGGGGTGTGTGAGACAGCTTGTGTTTGGACAAAGTTGCTGAACATGTTTTAAGTCAGGCATCAAAGTCTTCTCTATAACAACATGGTCAACTCTCAGTGAACTAATTAAAATGCTATATTTGCTTTGGAGAGAGGAATGCATACATCAAGTGAAATCATTAACAGCCACAAAAAATACTGAGGTGCCAACTAGCTTTGTAACCGCTTCGTACTTGCTCAGCTCTGTGTTCGATCACGTCTCCGCCAAAACAAACTCTCCAAGTCCAACTCCTTTCTCTTCATATCTTCGTGGCTGCTGCAGCTGCACAATGACATCAGATTAGAGATGTCTCACAGCATGCTGCCGCAGACATTGTCATGTAAACTGTGCAGAAGACAAGAAGAAGGATCCCCAGTTCAGCATTTGAAATAGGGTGATCTATGACAGCGGTCCCCAACCCCCAGGCCGGTCCGTGAGTCGTTTGGTACCGGACCGCGAGAGTTGAGGCTTGGATGTGAAATTAACGGTTCTCAGCGTTTTATAATTAACTCAGTTTCTCTGGGTCTTTTCCCGTGTTGTAGTTGTGTGTCTTATTTTGAAAGAAATATTATACTATAGCGACCAGAGAGCATTAAGGGACAGAGAGGAGGATGTTACTCTCAATGAATGTTGTTGGCGCATTTCAGGAGGATTCTGCTAATTATGTTACACAATTACACAGTGAATTCACATTTTATTTTGTTGTATTTATCAGCGACGCCTTAAATGGCCATGAAAATATTGTCTGACATTAAACCGGTCTGTGGCACAAAAAAGGTTGGGGACCGCTGCTCTATGATGACTAATAAAACTATTTTAATGTGTAAAATTAAATACATCTAGTTTATATTGGTAATAAGTGTGAGTTGGTGATTAAATCTCATTGATATCCCTTCAGAGTTAAACTCAGGACCAGCACTCAGTAGAGCCAGTAGGTGATTAGTTTGAAGGTTGCCTGAAATGGCTAACCTAGCGCTGCACTACACAACATAACAAACTTACTGACACAGTCCCTTATGCTTATTAAATGTCAAAGCTGATGTGATTATACCTTCTGTAACAATATCTCGGCCAGCTCAGTGACTTTCTGGACAGAATTATAATGCTTTTGTGTGATCTTGTGCTTTCAAGCGATAAGCTAATAACCTGCTAGTGTAGCAGATTTCAAACGGTCGACTGCGTTGTGACGACAGACACAGACTGGCTGGAAACTGGATTTATTTCTAAAAGACAAAGTGCAGCAGCAAAATCAGTGTCACACAGCAATAGCAGGCCTCTCCTCATTCCTGTGTAGCACAAGTAAGCACAGGGAAGCACAGTAAACACATAAACGGATGGTGTAACAGATAAAACGCAGTTCCAATTACTATTTTCCTCGTTCAAAGCAATCAAAAACCCTTCGGGAGCTTTTAGCCATAAGAACTGATACTTAGCAAAGACAAATACACCAAATTTAAACGTATAATTTAGTACAGGGAGAGGAGCTGCAGAAAGTGTGCCTCACCAGTGTGGAATCCATGCCGCTCTGGCTGGGAAACCCCACACATGCAACATGTTTACAAGTGGCGTCACACTGATTAATGCCCCACTTCAACAGTGACACGTGGAACCTTAGTTTTACAAAAATTAAATTTACACAATAAAAAAAATAAACTATATACAATACAGTTTTGAGAATGTTCACACTCAGTATATTATATCTCAGCTACACTAGCACTACCTTAATTCCCATACAGATGTGAGCAGCAATCCATGTTTGCATTTAAGGAAAATACTGGAGGTTTTAGACAGCTTTGCAGCATCTCAAATTTGTTTGTCTCTCAGACTTTTCACCAGAAAATTCCCCAAGGCCACCTCATTTCTCTTCACGTCTTTGTAGCTTTGTGCTGTTTCACAACATGTTGCCACAGATGCTGTGCTGTCAAAGGAGGCACACTGTAGACGACATGATAAAGACTCCACAGTTTAGTGTTTAAAGCAGGGTGATCTATGATAGCTAATAATATTATTTTCAAGGCGGAGAATGAAAGTTGTTCACTTTATGTCGGTAATAAGCGTGAGTGTCTGTTCGATAGCCGTTAAATCTCAATGATATCCACTCAAAAGTCAAGCTCAGGACCTCCAGCTACAACCAAGCGCCCGCTTTCTCATAAATGTCATTAGTCTGCCTTCCTTCCTTCCTCCCTTTCTTTCTTGATGTCCCCATTTTATCTTAATGGTGCTTGGCGCACTGATACTGAGTGTGATTGGATTATTAGCCACAATTAAGGACAGGGTAGCAAATGGCTTTCAATGAGGCATTAACTATCAGAGGAGAGCCGACAGTGTGTGAGCGAGAGGACAATGCTGTCTTTAGGATTGTGACGATTGATGCGCCAGCCTGGAAAATTACAACTTTCACTACTTTTATACACAGCACATGCCTCCACAAACACTTGGAAAAAGGTACACAAACACACATTGTACATCCACAGAGACAGTATATACACATGCTGATGGCTGTAAACAAGCACACACACTCAAGTTGTCACAGAGATGGATGTTCAGGGTTTATGAAGAATGCAGGCTGCAGATATTCATGCCAAGACTTTCAAGGTGCTTAAGAAAAGGAAACGACAGTCTGGCTGTTTTTACTCCACTCTTGCATCATAACCTTTTATCCATCCTCTGTTTTTTTTCTCTCTCTGTCTCTACAACACTCATGATGGATCTCTTCATGCACGCAGCTTACATTTGATGTACAGCACACCTCTGAGTGACTTACCCAAAGAAATAAAATGTTCCAGACTGTTACCGAGCCAGCGGGCAACCACAGTAATGTGATCATTAGGTTACACCCCTGTATGTGCTGCTGCTGCAGTCTCTCGTTTTATGGTGCATTAGGGAGGACACATTTATGCCCTCAAAGTAAAGGAAGACACTATTCCTTGGGTGTTTCCACTGAAATGAGAAATCTTTTTTTTTCAGGAGGAGAATGACTGGATATGAAACATACTTGGTATAAAGATGATGTCATAATAACTGACTTTATGTCCCGCATGCAGAAATGTGTCCTTTTAAAGTAACAGCTCTTTTATAGTCTAATCACGTTACTGTATGTCTGAGAGAGAAATGGCACCTGATAAAAATTTAATTTCATGTAGTATAGAAAAGATTATTACCGCCCCACATGTCTCTGTTAACAGTTTGATGCACTGGGTTATTAGATCCATTAAGTCAATTTTTAGAACTGCTTCAAATTTTTGTAGCTACCAAAGTAATTATGGGCCACAAAAACATATGGCTACCATAATGAGGCAAGAAACATAAGCAGGTGTTATGTAGAATATTGCATGACGCATTAGTTTTATCCCAGTGTTTTTCTTTTATTTAACATTTGTTCTTATTGATGTCACATCATTGTTATTTTCATTTTGATTTGTGCTTTTTAATAATACAATAATACAAATATTTTGGGGTTCCAGGGGACTCCAGTCAAAAGCATCCAGTTTCACCTATGCTGTCTTAATGTTTGCATTGGATTTCAAGTATCACCCAGTGACAAGGGCAGTAAGGACACTCTGTTAGTATTTGAGTTGGATTCTTTAAACCATTTGAATCTCCATGGAGATTGAAAGTTTCATCATCTGCATGGGAAACTTTCCAGACTGGCAGTTTTCAGGATGCTGGATCTTGAAAGAATGAGATTGGGGTTAGAGCAGAAATTAGCTTCCTATGAAGGGTGTCTGAAACCTTTGTTAGAAATAGGAGAAGCTTGATTGTTTAGGAGAAATTCCAAGTTCCACTCTTCTTCCACATTGACAGGGATCACCTAAGGTGGTTTTCTGGACACATTTTGGGCATGTCCAACAGTAAGGAGACTTCAGAGCAGACCCAGGAAGCATTGGATGGACGATATCTCTTGCTTGGCTTTAGGATATCTTGATATCCGCCAACAAGACGAATTTGGTTGGAAGATAGACCTGAGTAAAGTGTAGAAAATGGATGGATGAATGCACCGAAAAAGTTGTCTTTTGCATAGATTCTGTATGATAACCTAAAACGAACTGTTGGAAGATACAGGCAAATATATTAGGCATTTTTAAATCTGCTCTGTTTACATATTACTCTGCATACCTGTGGCAGGTTACTCCACTTTAAATATTATGGATATTTTTGCTGCTTTCCTTTCAGTGTGAGGCAGAGTCAGAAGTGGCCGCTCAAAATTTAAACACCTTATTGTGAGACTCACAATGTGGTCTTTGTGCTGCAGGTGCTTTTGAGAGGCAGAGAGTGACAGTGACACACACAACCCAGCAAAGGTGATGGAAGTGAGTGACACCGATGTGCTCAATCCCTGGGGACAAACAGCTACTGAGAGTGAGATGGAGGCTTGGAAACCAACTGACAGCATAAAAGAAAGACAGAAAAAAACGAGACGGCACCAAGAGTCCGAATATTTCAACAGCTGCATTTGCATTTGAGGCCTTCTGCAGTTGCTCTTAGGAACTGAAAATGATTGCTGTGGTAGAAAAAGACAGGCCACATAAGGTAAGATTTATATGTAAAAAATTCCCTATTAACAGCCTAAACCGCAAATGAATTGGTGCCGCTGCAGAAAAGAGAATCCCATAACTCCTGACTGAGATGTTACAGATTCATCGTTTCTGCCAAAACTTATTTCAGAAGTCAGGAATCACTGTTGACAGGAAATTTCTCAGTGAGGGGAAAGTGACGCATGAAAGCTTTGGAGGAAAATACAAAGCAGTATCTCCAACAGCAGCAAATGAGCACTCCGTCCATCCGGAGAGAGATGGATGAAGCAACAATGACGCTACCTACAGAGGAAGCTTTTTCATACACAGTCAGCAGGCTCTAACAAGAGAAGGTTTAAGTCCAGGAAGTGTGCAGTTTATGTCACAGTACATGAGTGCAGCTAATTAAATCCTTTAGACTTTCCAAAAAAAAATTAAGTTATCTCTTGCTGACAGTTGGTGCCACCAAATTTGCCAAGTGCAGCCCTGAATTCCAAACTACTCCAATGGAAGAGGGAGGACGGTGTCGACGCTATGCATTAATTTAATCTGCTCTGAGTGCGAGATGCAAAGGATGAAAAGGAGGCACTGATAATTGGGAGGGTTGCATCAGATTTGTCACTCTGGATGGATTCGTTCCAGCAAATTCAGCCTCATCTGATTGTACATCAGTCTGACTCTTTGAGTATTATTAACCAAACCTAACTGTATGTGTTTTGTGACAGAATTTGTGGTGTTATAAAAGAACTTTGTCCACCAGTAATGAGTAGGAATTCTAATAAAAAAATAAATGGGATTTTTTAAAAAGTTGGTGGCATTAATTCTCAGCTAATAAATTGTGAAGATTTGCTAAGTCACCATCTTTCATTGACTTGACTCAGTCTCCATTGACTCCTATGTTAAAATGTCTACTTTTACAGCAGAAATAAACTTGTTTACAGCTAATATAAGCCCCCCAAAACAGTTTTAGTCTTGATAGCTAGTGGGCCCTTTAAAACAATGCAGTTGTTTAAAAAAAATAAAAATTCTTCTTTTGTGCAACAGCTCATGTCACAGTACATAATCAGTCTTTTAATCCACAACAATTGTTTGTACGATGTACGCACACAGCGATGAGGTTTGCTAGCAAGATTGCTAATGCTAATGAACATACACTTCACCCTCTCATCCAGATGTGGTCACTTCTGACTAATAAGGAAATAGCTGCTGACCTATGGTACATAATATAGTACAAAGTACAAGATATCTCTCCTTTCATTCTTTTTTTGGAATCCTTTAGTTCCTGATGTGTACATCTGGTTCGATGTGGTGCTACAGATGCCCCAGTATGTTCACTGGCTAGGTGCTAACATTGCCATTTTATTTTTGTGCTGGGCAGATCCTGTGCAGTGGGTTTATCAGAGATTTTCTGAGCAAAAAAAGCTTCAGTGAGTAGGGAGAGTGTGGGCTGTAAAACGAAAGCAAGGCACTGAAAGAGGCTAAAAAAGAGGGACATGCTCTAGATTAAGGTGATGTTAACCAGTTGTTTTGTCTATGAGCCACATGAAACCATGAACTAGTGAAGCTTTACGTATGATCAGTGTTGGGGAGTAACGGAATACATGTGCCGCCGTTACGTATTTAAAATACAAAATATGAGTAACTGTATTCCGTTACAGTTACCGTTTAAAAAGGTGGTATTTAGAATACAGTTACTTTGTTGAAATAAATGGATTACACGGCGGTACTTCCCTGTTTCATATTGTGGCGGGTCAGGACTGTTTGGGTTTTGTTTGACAGCTACGTTCTGTTGTTCCAGGCAGCGTTACGGTTGCCATGGTTACAGGGCGATGCTCTCTCTCTGCGTGTTTCCTGGGTGAGAGAGGCCTTTTTGTTGTTGTTGTGCTAAGCTAACAGGCAGAATGCTACAGGTATAGCTCTAAAGAATGTAGCATCATGGGCAGTGTAGTCCGTGCTGCAGGGAGAATGGACTGCCATACCCGTTATGTGTCTGTGAGCGAGGGAGGGAGAAAAAGGAAAAGTACGAGCTGTCATCGAGCAGAAACGGGAGCTGGAAGCATGTAAATATAATAATAACCACTGCAGCCAAGAAGAGAGCCTGACGAGCCCAGCTGTAAGTAAGCTATTAAGACTCGACTGTACACCGTGTTCGTGTTTTCCTCTGAAACAATAAGTTCTGTTGGAGCAGCCTTTCAACGCCTCTTTCTGTCTCTGCTAGCAAAGTTGACCCAGACAACAAAGTAAAGCTAGTTTTCAGCTACGAGCCGACACAGAACCCACCGTATTAGCCAGAGGTCCCTTTACTACGGTTCGGAGCCGCGGACCTTCAGTAACAGTAATAAATCACAGCAATAGTACATTCATGTAGTTGTAAACAGCATGATAATATATTAAGTAATCCAAAGTATTCAGAATACGTTACTCTCATTGAGTAACGTATTCTGAATACGTTACAGAATACATTTTGGGGCATGTAATCTGTAATCTGTAATGGAATACATTTTAAAAGTAACCTTCCCAACACTGCGTATGATGCATGTAAAATGAGCAAGCTGTAAAATGCAATTAGATGCAATATGAAGCAAATTATCAGTACAATATGTGGTTTATTGAGTAGGATTATTATTGCATGTTATGTTCTCCTGTCCAGGCACTTAATATATCACTGCTTGTACTCTGTGCTTATGTAGCTTCCACGACACACCTTATATCACTATGTGCATTTAAAATAAACCTCTAGAGAGGGGGAGGATCATTCTGTTGTTTCTCTTCTTCATAACCATAGAGTGACTTTTGTTCCGAGTGCGAGTAGTAGACAGATTAAATGTCTGTTGAGTTTTCCTTTTTCCTCATGGCTCTTGGTTCTTTTCCAGCTGCATGTTGGCAGGAGCGTGTGGCAGGAACCATTAGGATGAGAAATGACAGCGAAGTCTGGGCCAACCTTCAGGGTCTGCACAGAGGAGAGTCTTAACAACCACATGCACTCAGAAACAGCACTCTTACAGAGTACATGCATACTGTAACACTCCAACCACACAGCAAACGTCATGCCCTTCCTCACTCCACTAGTACTCTCTACTTCTCTGAACCAGTGGCAAGGAAATCCAGCCTTGCACAGTTAAGAGAACTGTGCAAGGCTGGACTTTTATCTGCAGAGTCCGTGTGATCCGAAGTGAGCCGAGTCGTGCAGACAAAAGGAGAGAAGCACTTAGGGATAACAACCACAGCAACTTCTCACTTCACAGCTGTTTCGCCGCTGTGATGAATTATTTCCAGGCCACGGTGATTCACCATAAAGCAGACAATGAATCCACTCTGACAGTCCTCCTCGAGCTTGTGTACTGTATGCCTTTATACTGTCGACAGGAACTCCTGCATTCATTATGGAAATTAACAGCAACTTTGCAAATCGCGTTCAAATTGCAAACGAGCATTTTGAGAAGAATCATTTGGAACCTGTGACTCAGGGTAAAAGTTAACTCAGCATTACCGTGTGTATGTTAGAGTCAATCGAAATAGTTATGCAGCCAAAAATACCACATCAGTGTTCTGTATTTACTGGAATATCCATGTGCGGCTGAGTTCATGTTATATTCTCAGAAATCTCCATTTTGTTCCAGACCAGTTGGCATAACATCATCAAATGGATGAAGGATTTTTTTATGAGTGGCTCACAGAGATAGACATCCAGCCAAGTTCATATCTGTGGAATGTCTTATGGGTTCGCTACGCACCGCTGCCAAAGTAGAGGATCTGGAGTATCACGTATCCATCCTGACTTCCATCATATTCTCTTAGTGTTAGGTCTCACTCCAGAAACCACAGTCTGCACATGCAGCCAGCGCCCCTTCCAGTGAATGTGGTGCAACTGGTTGTGTGACAGCGTGGCGTGCAGGGCGTCTGGCTTTTACACCGAGCTCTGAAGCTCACTCACCCTCACATCGTGAAAAGGTCTCAGCCCAGAGGGAGAGCTGGGTTCCTGCTCTGTCAGCCGTGATCATGTAACAGACTCTCTGAGGACTCTAAAGGCCACAGGTGCAGGTAGAAGCAAGGGTTCACTCCCGCACATGGCGCTGTGGTCGCTGGGACTCTGGGATGCAGAATCAGGTGGTATTGGCAGCTTTATGTAGTTGAGGGACAGCTTGAGGGTGTGATGGAGGGGGCGTTGAGTTCCAGCGGCTCCGTGCCCAGCATCGTCCAGGCGGAGACAAACACAACCCAATGCCACCACAACCCAATGCCACCACCTCTGCATGCTCTGGCTCATTCCTTTGGTTTGTTTCAAATGTACAAGATACAATCGAAATGTTAAAAGTTCAACATCCTATAAATAATAGCAAAACAAGAGAATGACTTTTGAAAAGTTTTTCCAGTTAAGAGTTTGACATTCAAGTGCAGAAAATGCAGCCCCTCTGTTCTCTCCTCTTTCTTCTTATGAATACCAAATCAAAACCAGTATGTGGATTTTTTTTTTTTTACTTAAAAATGAGATAAAATTATATGTATTATGACACTGGTAAAGTGTACAAAAAATAATATTAGCCTTCCATTTCATCATCCTAACATAAGGAAGTTTTTGTGACATCCAGACTTTAGGAGTGAAGGGAGGATTTTAAAATAATGGTGATTTTTCGTAATGTTTGTGTGCGTGCCAGTCTGTCTGCAGACATGACAGCTCCAAAAGTTTTGAATGACTTCTGGGAACTCTTTGTAGGGGTGTAGAGTGGGGTCATGTTAACAGTTACAATTTGGCTTACATCTACCAAGGTCTTCAAGGGCAACTCGACGATTTATTGGCTGAAAATTGATAAAAAGTCTTACAACTAATAAGCTATGATTCTTACGAGTGTGGTGTGTATCGACGACAAATATAATGTACAGTGTAGCGATTATATGAAAAGATATCATGTCACATTTGACCTCTGACCTCTCCTTCAAATTGAGTAGGCTGATCTCAAAAACCAAAGTGATCATAATGTAGAGCTATTTAAAACTATGTCTCTTACTGCTGTTGTTCATATTGATAACATATAGGCATCTAGGGAATCATAAATGGGGATTCTAAACATCACATTTTGTTATTATGACTTTGTGATGTACATTACAGCAACAGGTTATAACCATTTAATTACATAACAATTTGAAATCATGTACAGTGTTCCTGACTAAGTATCATTTTTCTTCAAATAAAATTAACATGTACTACAGCCACATAAATAAAACAATAAAACAATTATTAGAATAGGTTTCAATGGGCCAAATAATAAAAGCTCTCAAAAGTGCTTGTTGTTTTTACTTGCATGATGTTTATTTAAAGTACCTTGGATAAACTGAGATTGGGGTTATTCATAACTTTTCTTTTCAGTTAATCAATCAAACCAGAGAAATTCAAAGTGTGAGAAAATTACAGTGGCCCTGAAAGCTTAATGTACTGCAGACAACAGGCAGACAGATTCAAAACAGTGAAACAAGAAAAAAAAAACACTGGCAAACAGGATACCACAAACAAAATAAAATAAAAAAAATGAAAAAAGACACACAAAAAAAAAATATATATATATATAAATATATATATATGTATGTGTGTGTGTGTGTGTGTGTGTGTATATGTGTGTATATATATGTGTATGTATATATATATGTATATATATATATATATGTGTGTGTGTGTGTGTGTGTGTGTGTGTGTGTGTGTGTGTGTATATCTACAATAAAACAGTACAGCATATTTTCAACATGTTGTTTACATGTCCTCAATAAAAACAGGAAAGAAATGCAGGAAGTACTTGGGGTGGGGGGCACCATTCAGATAGGAGCCAGTCCATGGTTTTTGGACATCCTTTTATAGTAAATTGATTTATCGCTGCCACACATACACACTATTTTTGGATCTCGGTCAGCAGCACAGCAGGTGCTCTTTTTCTCTGGCACACTGTGGTCCGATATAAGGTTAAACCAAAGGAAATATTCCCTCAGCTTCTTGGTTTCAGACTCATTTACTCAATAAATAATAATTGAGAGACATGTTCCCTAAAAAATTCCTCGCAAACACATGTGGACAAAAAGTACTGGCACACACCTCTTAATTTTCAAGTGTTTCAGTTCGATTCCCACTGGTGTATAAATCAAGCACCTAGCCCAGGGGTCAGCAACCTTCAACATCAAAAGAGCCATTTTAGCCCCTCCAACGAATACTGGGATAAAAAGAGCTGTGTGTGTGTGTCTGTGTTTGGGGTGCGGGTGGGGGGTAACAAACTAATGGATGTAATTTGGATAGGAAAAAAATATATACTTAATACAAGAATAATAAAATGTCTTAAAAAGAAGAGCTTCTTTACCTTTCAAAGTGTTTCTTAAACAATTCTTAAAGAGGAGAAAAAACACACTGGCATGTGCAGGCCTACTTTTAAATAAAACAATTTTGCAGGTCTATTTGAGTCCACACCTTGTGATATTAAATCAAATAACATAATAGCCTACTTTCAAATAAATAAAACGTAGCAATGAGGCAAAAATTTCTATATAAAAAGAATAATCATACTATTTGTATATAATTATTACTTCAATCCATTTCAATGTGCTATCATCTTCTGTTTTTTCATCAAGCCGCAGGCAGCAATCAACCATCCAACCCTGAGCGTAAAATAGAACGACATCAGCTCAGGGTCCAAAATACATCTACATTTACTGCAAAATAACAGCATATTAAATGATGCTGTTCTCCCTTTGTAGTGTGATTTCTGTTTCTGAACATCACTGCAGAGCTTCTCCATATCAGGGCTGTAAGAGGTCACCTTAATTATAATGCTTGATTTGCATTAAAATTAAGGTGAAAAAACAGGTATGTGGATCCAGAGATGGACAGGACTCTGAAATATAGCGTGCACACAAATGTCTAAAACTAGACGTAACATCTCTCTCACTAGCTCACAAAACCTTAAATACGTGGATGGAGGAATCACCGGATACACACAAATCACATCACATGCCCATGTGGGCAAATTTAACGCTGTCAGCTTCTGCGTTCAAGTCCCAGTGTGAAACAAATGTGTACAAATCATTTACACATTCATAAATCTTCACACGGACATATTTGCAAACCTTTTGAGACATATTTTTCTCCATATCAAAAGCATACTTTTTCATGTTTGCAAAAGTGTCAGGAATGGCAGATTTATCGCTAGATCCGCAGCTCCAACCCTCGCTGGAGAGACCTCTGCTCAATGTTCTGACATTGGCTCGTAGCTGGTAACTAGCTTTCTGGTCTGGGTCAACTTAGCAAAGTGAAGAGATGGAGAGAGGCACTGGAAGGTTGCACCAGCAGAACTTTATTCCTCTGGAGGCGGTGAACACAGTGTACAGCTAAATACTTATGCCTGTATAATTTAAAATTTTCTTAGTTTTATTTTTTATTTTTCACCTAAAGCTTGCAGGGTGAAAGACCTGCATGCAGCTAGCAAGCCACAGGTTCCTGACCTCTGACCTAGCCGTACAGTCTCCCTTTACAAACGTGAAAGAATGGGTCGTTTTAAACAGGTTGGTGAATATCACGCTATAAAAAGATGCAACTAATCCAAGTTGCATCTTCCCACCTAAATATTCCATGATCGACTGTAAGTGGTGTTATTGCAATGTCCAAGTGTTTAGGAACCACAGCAGCTCAGGCAGGAAGTGTCAGACTGACCACATAAAGTTACAGAGCAGGGTCACTGAGTGCTGAGGCTCACAGACGTCTTGGTAACTGCAGCGCTAGTGGTGTGCGGATCGATACTGAAATATCGATTCTTCCGATACCAGCAATTTATGTTCTAGAATCGATTCTCATATTATAATATCGATATTTTAGTACTCTGGGGTAAATTTGTAGTTTTTCCATTAAAATGAATGCAGTGGAAAGAAACTATATCATTCGGATCGTCTAATTTAGAAGGAACTACTTCCTCTTACGTCTGTGAAGGTTCTCAGTCATCCAGGTCATCGTAGTCAAAGGAGCTTGCAAAGAAAAGCGTCTGGACTTCTTTAAGTTACTTGAAGACGTTTCACCTCTCATCCGAGAGGCTTCTTCAGTTCTAAGGTCAAATGGTGGAGAGTCCCAGATATAACCCTAGTGGGAGTTTCCCCCCACAGAGGGACAAAAGGACCCCCTGATGATCCTCTAATCGCCTGAGCCAAGGTGTGGAACTGGGTGTGGGTCCCAATCAGCCAGAGTTTCGGGTGAGTTCATTGTGAAACCTGGCCCCACCTTATCATGCGAATTCCTGAGGTCAGATGGCCCAGGGTGTGAGTGGGCGTTAAGGCGTCTGGGAAGGGATCTCAAAACTGGATTATAGATGGCAGAGAGTTGGTGTCGTAAACCACCGCCTCTGTTCAAAGATGGTCGCTCACAGTGGACATAGATGCTTCTTTCACTCCTCTTTCAAACCATCTGTCCTCTCTGTCCAAAATGTGAACATTGGCATCCTCGAAAGAGTGACCTTTGACCTTTAGATGCAGATGGACAGCTGAATCTTGTCCTGTGGAGGTCGCTCTTCTGTGTTGTGCCATGCGCTTGTGAAGTGGCTGTTTGGTCTCTCCAATGTAGAGGTCTGGGCATTCCTCGCTGCACTGTACGGCATACACCACGTTGTTAAGTCTGTGTTTTGGCATTTTGTCTTTCGGGTGAACCAGTTTTTGTCTGAGTGTGTTGCTGGGTCTGAAGTACACCGGGATGTCATGCTTGGAGAAAACCCTCCTGAGTTTCTCTGATACACCGGCTACATAGGGGATGACAATGTTGTTGCGCCTGTCCTTCTTATCCTCCCTCGCTGGTGTCTGATCTTCTTTTCTGTGCCTCTTTGCTGACTTTAAAAACGCCCATTTAGGATAGCCGCACGTTTTGAGTGCTTCCTTTACATGTGTGTGTTCCTTCTTTTTCCCTTCAGGCTTAGAGGGAACATGTTCTGCCCGGTGGTGTAGGGTCCTAATTACTCCAAGTTTGTGTTCCAGAGGGTGATGGGAGTCAAACAGGAGGTACTGGTCCGTGTGTGTGGGCTTCCGGTAAACTTCGATGTTGAGGTTGCCATTCTCTTCAATGTGCACAGCGCAGTCCAGGAAAGGCAAACAGTCATCCTTCGTGTCTTCCCTGGTGAACTTGATGTTTTTATCCACAGCGTTGATGTGCGCAGTGAAGGATTCCACTTCTTGTGTCTTGATTTTGACCCAGGTGTCGTCTACATATCTGTACCAGTGGCTGGGTACTCTTCCTTTGAAAGAGCCAAGAGCCTTGCTTTCCACTTCCTCCATGTAAAGGTTGGCTACAATAGGTGACACGGGGGAGCCCATGGCACAGCCATGTTTTTGTCTGTAATAGCCTTCGTTGTATTTGAAATATGTGGTGGTGAGGCAGAGGTCTAACAGTGTGCAAATCTGATCGGGTGTGAAGTTGGTCCTGTCCTCCAAGGAGTTGTCTTCTTGTAGTCGTTTTCTGACAGTCTCCACTGCCTCCGTGGTGGGTATGCAAGTGAAGAGAGAGACTACATCAAAGGACACTATTGTTTCATCTGGATCCAGGGTAAGTTTCTGGACCTTGTCAGTGAAGTCGGTGGAGTTCTTGATGTGGTGTGGGGTGTTCCCCACGAGAGGAGCAAGGATGGTAGCAAGGTGTTTTGCAATGTTATAAGTGGCTGAGTTTATGCTACTCACTATGGGTCTGAGTGGGACAGCTTCCTTGTGGATTTTTGGAAGTCCGTAAATGCAGGGTATGGCAAAAACAACAACATCACTGTTTTACCAGCGGATAAGGGAAGATGCACCGTCACTGTTAAGACCACAACATCACTGTTTTACCAGCGGATAAGGGAAGATGCACCGTGGTCCTAAACACTACAGATTACCATACAAAGATCACTACTCTCCTCAGTGACAACAATACCTACGAAGCCTTAAAGCGAGACCCCACAAGCAGCTACAAAAAGAAAGTTATAGCTTGCCTTCAAGACTTGGAAAAGGACAAAATCATTGACCGCCTTACTTATCACCGCCTTTACCCAGGGGATGCCATACCCTGCATTTACGGACTTCCAAAAATCCACAAGGAAGCTGTCCCACTCAGACCCATAGTGAGTAGCATAAACTCAGCCACTTATAACATTGCAAAACACCTTGCTACCATCCTTGCTCCTCTCGTGGGGAACACCCCACACCACATCAAGAACTCCACCGACTTCACTGACAAGGTCCAGAAACTTACCCTGGATCCAGATGAAACAATAGTGTCCTTTGATGTAGTCTCTCTCTTCACTTGCATACCCACCACGGAGGCAGTGGAGACTGTCAGAAAACGACTACAAGAAGACAACTCCTTGGAGGACAGGACCAACTTCACACCCGATCAGATTTGCACACTGTTAGACCTCTGCCTCACCACCACATATTTCAAATACAACGAAGGCTATTACAGACAAAAACATGGCTGTGCCATGGGCTCCCCCGTGTCACCTATTGTAGCCAACCTTTACATGGAGGAAGTGGAAAGCAAGGCTCTTGGCTCTTTCAAAGGAAGAGTACCCAGCCACTGGTACAGATATGTAGACGACACCTGGGTCAAAATCAAGACACAAGAAGTGGAATCCTTCACTGCGCACATCAACGCTGTGGATAAAAACATCAAGTTCACCAGGGAAGACACGAAGGACGACTGTTTGCCTTTCCTGGACTGCGCTGTGCACATTGAAGAGAATGGCAACCTCAACATCGAAGTTTACCGGAAGCCCACACACACGGACCAGTACCTCCTGTTTGACTCCCATCACCCTCTGGAACACAAACTTGGAGTAATTAGGACCCTACACCACCGGGCAGAACATGTTCCCTCTAAGCCTGAAGGAAAAAAGAAGGAACACACACATGTAAAGGAAGCACTCAAAACGTGCGGCTATCCTAAATGGGCGTTTTTAAAGTCAGCAAAGAGGCACAGAAAAGAAGATCAGACACCAGCGAGGGAGGATAAGAAGGACAGGCGCAACAACATTGTCATCCCCTATGTAGCCGGTGTATCAGAGAAACTCAGGAGGGTTTTCTCCAAGCATGACATCCCGGTGTACTTCAGACCCAGCAACACACTCAGACAAAAACTGGTTCACCCGAAAGACAAAACGCCAAAACACAGACTTAACAACGTGGTGTTTGCTGTACAGTGCAGCGAGGAATGCCCAGACCTCTACATTGGAGAGACCAAACAGCCACTTCACAAGCGCATGGCACAACACAGAAGAGCGACCTCCACAGGACAAGATTCAGCTGTCAATCTGCATCTAAAGGTCAAAGGTCACTCTTTCGAGGATGCCAATGTTCACATTTTGGACAGAGAGGACAGATGGTTTGAAAGAGGAGTAAAAGAAGCATCTATGTCCACTGTGAGCGACCATCTTTGAACAGAGGCGGTGGTTTACGACACCAACTCTCTGCCATCTATAATCCAGTTTTGAGATCCCTTCCCAGACGCCTTAACGCCCACTCACACCCTGGGCCATCTGACCTCAGGAATTCGCATGATAAGGTGGGGCCAGGTTTCACAATGAACTCACCCGAAACTCTGGCTGATTGGGACCCACACCCAGTTCCACACCTTGGCTCAGGCGATTAGAGGATCATCAGGGGGTCCTTTTGTCCCTCTGTGGGGGGAAACTCCCACTAGGGTTATATCTGGGACTCTCCACCATTTGACCTTAGAACTGAAGAAGCTTCTCGGATGAGAGGTGAAACGTCTTCAAGTAACTTAAAGAAGTCCAGACGCTTTTCTTTGCAAGCTCCTTTGACTACTTCCTCTTACGCCTTTCAGAGTAATATGCGAAATACGGCTGTATAAATGTGTCGCAGCCCCTGGCGTGCACACTCACAACAATGGCTGAGTGCAAACAGAGTAATAGAGTCATGTGTGGACGTGTTTTACCTCCACAAACAGCCAAGACGCGGTTTGTGATATATGTGGCAAGACAGTCAGGTGTTGTGGCAACACCACTGACCTCGTCAAACACCTAGGAGTAAATCATATCACAGAATATGACGAGCTTATGTTAAGGCGAACTGAAGAGGAGGAGAGGGACAGGTGCTGCTAGGACGAGACAGACGTCATAGTGTCTGCAGGCAGGCAACATGCTCAAATAGCTCACAACTTCAGTTTTTTTTTTATTTCTATATGATTATTCTGCATTATTAAGCAATAAAAACAAGTTGTCTGATGTCCTCTAATCATTATGAAGCAATATGGTTATGTTATTATTACAATTACATAATACAATTATATATTGTATTATGAAATACAATGAAACATTAAGTTTTTGTACAGAGTATTGATATTGGATCAGTATCGCCGATACCACCCTGAATTTTACTTGGTATCGGATCGGAAAGGAAATCAGTGGTATTGCACATCACTATGCAGCGCTCCAAACCTCCTCTGGCACTGAAATCGGCACAAAAACTAGGAGTTTCATGGCTGAGCAGCTGCTTCAGGTATTCTGACAGAAAACAAGACACAAAACTGATGTGCAAACTGAAAGGTTTGGTGCATAAAAATAATCTAGAATGCATCAGACAGTTCCTGCGGCGGGACCTTCAGACTCTTGCTTTAATGTATCTACACCAAAGACTACTTATTGCCTCTGGACTGCTCGTAATTTCTAATAATGCAGAGGCTGTGATCTTAATCCTATCTAAATCTGCCACATCTGTAATTTGTAGAGTAGAAACTTTAACTGCAAATTACCATGTTTCCTCCAGCATGGAGATCCTGTGATAATATTATAACACAGCATTAATCCCATATGACTTGTTGTTGGTATTTTGTGAAGTTTTTTTTACCCCTCAGTGCTTCTGTCTGCTCCCTTTTTGCACCTGAGTTATGGAGGCAGCTTTGGCAGGAATGCTTGAAGGTTAAGTGACACAAGTGGATTCATGAGGGCTTGTAAGTAAGGCAAAATCTCAAAGCATGATGAGATAGCATTCTTAGCGACATTTGGTAAGGAATATTTTGTCTGTCTTCCAACAGGTTTAACAATTCTAATGTGGCAGTCTTTTAAGCCTGTGAAGTCTAAGTCACCTAAACCTACATTTGACAGAAAAGCAAAAGGGACTTTTGAACTATTATTTCCTTTTTTTTTTGATGCCCTGACTGCCAAGACTTGGAGAGAACAACTTGAAAAGCACAAAAAGTAAACAAATCCTGAAAACACACATGTGCATCCATTCATTTTCTGCCACTTACCTGGCCCCAGGTAGCAGGGGGGCAGCAGTCCAATTTCTAAATCATGAGGTCCATTTCCATAAAATAACTAACAACTCTTTTCTGCTCAGGCTTTAGAAAAATACACAAAATTATCAGATTTAAACTCAAACTGACTTGTTATGATAAACGCACAAGACCCAACTTCCCATCCATCTTTCTCCCTGTTTCTCTCGTCATGGCTCATCTGTGTCCTGTCGCCGACCTCTACTCCCCATGACCCATCTTGGGACTCTGTCCTCATGTCTTTTCACACTCTATAAGTGAGGAGTCACAATGAAATATGTTTCTGCATCTGTGTGTGTGGTGTGGAATATCTCTGGCCGAGTTGCAGCCTTTTTTCAAGACGCCAGCATGACGCTAACTGGAGCATAGAAAGCTAACACAAAGCCTGTAGTGGTGCTGCACTCAGCTGCACTCGTACTGCGGTGCACTCCTTGAAAAAGTGATTGAGCCATTTGAAGTAACAGCCACTTTTTCCTCTCCTTGGAGGACCGGCTGTTGTTAAAATTCTTCTTTGAGTGACACATTGATATGTTTATTGCACCAAATGTGTGCCACACTGGAGTCTCAGTGAACAGCACAGCTTCACTGTAGCTGACAGAGAGGAGGCCTGTAGTTTACCTGTCACTTTTTTCCTGAAACAAACATGTAATTTGCTCAAATTAATTTGAACGGCACCCCGAAAGGCTGATCATCCACCTGGCTGTACTTTGTGTTTTGTTTGGTAGCATCGCATCACTGCAGCTCTCGATGTTATATCAAGTTATTCATTATTATGAGAAATAATAAGGGCATTTATTAATCACAGGTTGCTAAGAGAATAGCAAAATATACTAGCTACTGATAGTGCATCAGAGCATGTGATTGGAACACATTTTAGTAACACGCCTCACTCAGATATTCCATCTTTTCCAACATTCAGACATGGTTGAATTATCCATAAATAGCAGCACATCAGTGCGCCAAGAGTCAGCAGTTATATTCTAACGGAGCAAACGTCAGAGCTTCGTGCTGCTTTTGTTTGTTTCAGTGAAAGAAATGTCAAACCCAAGTAAGCAGAAATAATTCAGAGCTAAAACTTATTTTCTACAAAACTTTACAGCTACTAAAGTGTAAATAATCTTGTCTTAAAATAGTTCAGTAACAAGTAAGCTGGGCCAAATATTTGACTCCGCCCACTAACTCCTACAATGCTTACCAATGTAAGCGGGGTCCAACATTTGACTGTCCAAATTTAGGCCAGCATCAAATGCATACTATAGTCAGGGCTACTTGATGGCAGCTGGTTCCAGCCCCAGAGGTGCTGAATTGGATAAGTGGAAATAAATGGAAAGATGGAATATTGCTTCGTGAACAGGACTATATCAAAAAGATGATGACAGTAAAAGTCAAAGTGATCACATGTAAAATCGAGTTTTTGTAAGAGCTGTTTTGAATTAAAGAGAGAAATGCAACATGATGCCAAAGAGGCAGTCGGAGACCAGGCAGGATGAAATGAAAACGAGTTGGATCAATCGTTTTAATACACTAGGTGTTACTTGTGAGGCCGAAGACAGGAAACCTAAAGTCTCACCCTGTGCTCTTAGAATGTGATTTTTGGCTTTAATAAACTGTTTTCCAAGTCAAAAGTAAGAAATATTTTAATAAAACTGAAAAATTTTCCTCTCAAAAGTATAGGGTTAGGGTTGGACAATAGGCATTGTTAAAACAGTGCAATTACTATATTATTATTTTTTATTTTTTCACCTAAAGCTTGCAGGGTGAAAGACCTGCATGCAGCTAGCAAGCCACAGGTTCCTGACCTCTGACCTAGCCGTACAGAATGGGTCGTTTTAAACAGGTTGGTGAATAGGATGCTATAAAAAGATGCAACTAATCAAAGTCAGTTGGTGGAACTTCTTCCCACCTAAATATTCCATGATCGACTGTAAGTGGTGTTATTGCAATGTCCAAGTGTTTAGGAACCACAGCAGCTCAGGCAGGAAGTGTCAGACTGACCACATAAAGTTACAGAGCAGGGTCACTGAGTGCTGAGGCTCACAGACGTCTTGGTAACTGCAGCGCTCCAAACCTCCTCTGGCACTGAAATCGGCACAAAAACTAGGAGTTTCATGGCTGAGCAGCTGCTTCAGGTATTCTGACAGAAAACAAGACACAAAACTGATGTGCAAACTGAAAGGTTTGGTGCATAAAAATAATCTAGAATGCATTAGACAGTTCCTGCGGCGGGACCTTCAGACTCTTGCTTTAATGTATCTACACCAAAGACTACTTATTGCCTCTGGACTGCTCGTAATTTCTAATAATGCAGAGGCTGTGATCTTAATCCTATCTAAATCTGCCACATCTGTAATTTGTGCTAATACTATATTAGATTTTAACTACAGGAATTTGATGGTCAAAAGAATTTATATATTTTTATATATACTTTAACTCTTTTTCTGCAGCTTGGTCTTTAATTATGTTTACTGTGCATTATAGAAGGTATGATCAGGTCAGCGTTTGGACTGATGTTTAAATAACTGTTCAGGAGATGCAGACGATTACTCTAAAACACAAATACATTTATTACAGATCATCATATTCATGTCAGGAGCAGCTGAACACACATTAAAGCAGGTATGTTCATCCAGGACTTGATTCAAAATCTCAGTGCGGTGTCTCCAGCAGCTGTGTCGTCCTGTGGTCTCATGTAGAGCCAAAACACCCGAGTCACCAGCAGATCCAGTGACACAATTTCTCCAATAATATATCACCAAGCAGCTGTGTTAACCCCAAGTAATCCATGACACACAGAGATAAGGAGGTGACGAGAGACTCTGTTACCATAACAGTACAAAAAGAGTAGTTACACCCTTTTATGAGCAATATTTGTACAATTAATATATCATAATATGATTTTAATAAACACAGAGACAGTTTCGTAAACTAATTAATTGTAAACCCAGGAAACAATTTAATTTTAATTTTATATTTTAAGTCCACTTGAGCACTTTATGTTGTTTGTCTCAGTCTTCTTCACCCTTTCCACTACTCATCATCTCTTTTCATGGGCACTTTAAAACTTCTGTGTGTGTGTCAAAGCGAGGAGCATTTTGTACTTAGACAAAAGCCTCACATAAAACAGAAGCTTGGCAATAAGAGTAACTATATCTAAATTTGTCTTGAACCTCAGGAGCCTGCTGTAGCACAGACTCTCCGGTTTATCTGTGGCATATAAATTTCATTATTGTCAGAGCCTATTAGACTTGATTTCCAGTGATGCTTAGCATCCATTCGTACTCCTGAACAATGCCCCTTTTTTTAATATCCTTGCCGGGAAGCACAAGAAGAAAAAGTAAATCGTAAGTTAATTAAATCTGGAACATTCCAGATTTTAATCATAGACTTGAAAGGTAGCAGAATGGAGGGAAAAAGCTAAACAGTGATTTTCTGCTCATGCCCACCTAAATAGAATAAGAGAAATGCGTGCATGTCATTTACTAGAAAGATCTTTGTACAAGAGGTTCAAAGAAAAGCTGAGGCATTTTAAATTAGACATGGGCCCCCGTAGTTCTTGACTAGTTTTATCAGTAATTACACTACTCATCTCTAAATCACACTGTCATCATGCTTAATCGAGCAAAAATTGGACACATAAGAAAAAATAATTAAGCTGCCCTTTTCCATCAAAGAAATTCATTAATACATATATAGAAGCAGGCGTGTTCTGGCAGTTTCTCCCCCCGTCAGCCTGAGAACACAGAGCTCTGCTCATTTTAGGCAATTTCAGACATTTTTCTTCCAAGGACGCTCATTATTCTAACCTAACTTTCAAAAGATGTGAGAGGCTTTTTAGTGACCACCTACTAATTGAACACTTAATGCAAAAGTTATTTTGCAATGAAGTTCTTTATACACACTTCAACCAGCAGTCACATTATTGCACTCAGAAATTCTTATATTTCAACCTAAAACGTCTCACGGCCTTCAGAGAAGACAGGCCGAGCTAGGTTTGCAGTAATACATTAATTAATTAGTTATTATCCTGAAGCGTTTCTATGTCTTTATGTCCCGATGAGCTCAGTTGAGTCACAGACCTCCTGGTCATGAACCTGGAGACACTGAGAGCTTTAGCATCTGAAGTCAGTAGCAACAATGTAGCCCTCACAAATGGGCCACATCCAGCTCAAAGTGGGCTGGACCAGCAAAACTCCTCTTTCTGTCAGCGTAAGGAAGCTTAACCACACATTAAATCCCTGAGACATTTTAAGATAGGAAAACGATGTCTCAGTTTTTCTAAATGACAAAGAAATTAAAAGAAATAAAACTGTAATTGTACATAAAACAGTCCTTTAATTATAAAACTTTAAATTTCTGTTAATTGACAGAATATATTTATTCCTTTTCTTTCTTTTTGTTTTTGTTTTAATAAAAAAAATGAAAATTTCTGTAGAAAAAAAAACAACTTTCTGTTATTTAATTGTTTGTCTACGACTCAGCTGGTGTTTTATTAATTTCCATGCGATGTCTTTATCGGTTTAACACCTGTGAGTTAGAGGTTTAAACCAACTCCTTAATAATGAGCTGTCTTTCTTCTGCCACAAAAGCATCACCCCTGCTCTTTAGACTTGCTTGTTTACCATGAGTCACCCAACAGCCGTGTCAAACACGTGGCACAGCCGAAGGGTCCAACATGACCCGCTACACGGCTTTGAAATGAGTAATAAACACTGTTTCAGCTCCCATTACTTAGCTAACATTGTGTCACCTTCTGATTTTGGATTCTGCATTTTGAGCTACTGACTGTTGCCATCTTAATTTTTAGAGTTAGAAGTAACGATATTCAGACACAGGGATGGCGTCTTAAATTAATGATACATGTCAGCAAGCTTGGGTATCTGTACTGGGGCATCACCGAGACAGAGATACATGTTAACCACAAGTTTCAGAATAATAAAATCTTAGAAATGTTTACATTTTCAGAACGTAAAGATGTTTACAACAGCTGCTCATGTAACAAGAGGACAGTTCTTCAAATTAGACAAAAGGATGATGTAAATTGTTATTGATTGAGTTTAAGTGGGCGACCACGGATCCAGTCATTGTCTTTAACCACATTATCAGTCCGTCTGTGAAACTAGGTATTATTCAGCAGCCAACATGTTTGCCCATGTAAATAAACCTGGGTAAAATTTGCTATGCTGTTTCCATGGCAACGTGTAGCAAACTAGTGTCAGTCAAGGAACCGTTGGAGCACACTTCCTGTGCTGAGCGACAATTACAGTGGCTGTTAGAGCATCAAAGGCCATTATAAAACTGTCTGTGTAACCCTTACAAGCAGAGGGGGCACTTTGGTATTCTGCCTTTAAGGAAAGGTGGATAACACAGACTGCAAAAGAAAACAGTTTTAATTCAGCAGCTTTGTTCCCATCTAATAATTGCCCTCCTTTTCACAAGCAGCATTAGTGTCTTTCATCTGCCGTGCACAGCCTCAGTGTGAGGTTTTTATCATCCTTTCTTTTGTTTTGCTATTAATTAGCAAGCCTTCATCCATGTACACTGAGGCTGGATGAGCCTAGAAGTCTATTAATTCAACTCTGACATTAATTCTTCAACTCTCCCTCAAAGCTGCCGAATCCACTTCATTACTCACTTCTCACTTTGAGCCGCACTACAGCCAAACGGTGTCAGGAAAACTTGGAGCATCCCGGGCTTCACTTGTTGCAAAATCTCTTGAGTATGGTGCAGTCACACAAATTTCAGGCCAATCAAAAAGTTCATTAAAATTCTGTACGGGTGACCCTCTGTCACGCTGACTTTTCAACAAACTGAGACTGTATTCTCAGATGTATACATACAGTTTATTGTCTGGAGGTCTAACACAGATTCCAAATAACAGATAGGCAAACAACAATTTGCTGCTAACCTCCAGGCCCCCAGAAGATGAGTAATTGCAAAGCATATTTACGAGATAAAACTGTGTTGTTTTATCAGTTGACAGCGATCTCTCCTGCGGTAAATTACAACTTCTTATCATTCTGTATCTGCATTCGCCTGAGTGGGTGAATTTTGGGTTGTGACAGGAGTATGTAGGATCTGCCTCTGATCCCTAAAGGGAATTGCATTTCTTCATTTTCTTTGCATTATCAACAATATAGCAGGTAAAGCTTCTAATCTGCTTGCGAAGTGATGACGTGCTAACTTCATTGCTATCTACCCAACCCTTAACTGGCTGATCTCAGACCAAGTAATGCATTTTCTTCTTTCCTAATAGAGAAGTGAGAAAATACACCAAAACTTTCTGGTAAATGCTTCCCATTACAAGTCAAAGTTGGTGGTAATTACAAAAAAAATACCTTTATAAGGCACTGCTTTAAAAAGCAGACACATTTCTGCAGTGAAAACAAATTTTGTGCTTCTGCTTTTAGTACTGAGGAAATTATGATGCATTTTGCTGTTCCACACAAAGAAAAATGAAAACTTCTCAAACTGTGTGTGACACACACATTCATCTTAGTGAGGATGACAAGGAGATTTCATTTAACGAGATTTGATGCTCATTGCTAAGCAGCAGCCTTCGAACCTGAAACATGAACACAGAGCAAAAGTTTCTCTGATGTGTCCAAAAGTGAGTCACTTTCATAGACTGCTGTGTTAAAATGCTTAATGGAATTCAAAAGCATGTTTACAGCATAAAAACAAGCAAACACAACAGCAGCACTGGGACACTTATTTTTACACCTACGGAACTGGCTCAAAACCAGTGAAGCTCCCAGCACACAATTTCTGTGCTTGTGTTAATGGCATATGAGGCTAGGTGTACCTGTGGCAATGAGAATGAAAACACCTGAATTCAAAGATGAAGAGGTCTGAAGCGGTGCTTTGGACCGTTTTGGGTGTTTGGAGGGAGACAAACAGTAAGCAGCTGCCTTAACACTGTAAGCCAGAGACCCTACAGTAAAGGAGGGGTTCATGTTATGAATGACAGGCTTAATTATAATTTTTGGCATTAATTGATAGGCTTTTTCCCCTTGTCTGAATCATCCTTAGTCATTCAAATCTGTTAGAAAACTGTCTGACACAGGTCTGTGATTCCCTGTCTGCACCTGGCTCAACGTCAGGTGTTTACAACATTAGCCAAACTGAAGGAGCCCAACACCCTGGGGTGGGTTGTTATTCCATCTCATTGTGCCCCCTCAGACTGTCGACCTTGGCCTGGGAGAGGAAGAGCAGATGGATTGTGACCGTGGTGTTGCAGCTCATGGCCTGCAGGTGTAAAAAGGCAAACCCCCACAGAGGGATTTAGAGGCTTTGTGGGGGTCGCTCTGTGTTGCTGGTATCATTTTACTGCTGTCAAATATGTTTACATTCAGTCAAGACTCTATGACCTGTTATGGCTAAACACCACTTAGAAGTCAGTCAAGGGAGAGTGCAGTGCTCCAGCTGCGTGCGCCTCCGTCTGAGGATCGGAAACTTTTCATATGAAAAAGCACACAGTAACCTGAGCTCTGCCTTAGTCTGCAACATGATCTTCTTCTATAAAGACACAATGGGACATGTGCTGAGCAGTGCCTGTCTGTCTATGGACAATTACACATTTCTGTAAAATCACAACTGAGCAAAATAACGCTTCAGGCCTAAGAAACAGCTAAAAAAAAGTCAAGTTCAACAGCACACAATGAAGCAGAATTTCCATCTAGACGTAAATGGCAAAAGGTGTAGTTTAAAAAGCAGGTTCTATTCATATTTCTGGACTATACACACACATTTAGTAAGCAAATTAGTTGCCAATCAAATGTTGCATTTAAAAAAAATAGACTTGTGCATTGACTTTCTTGCAATACTACGATTGATATATCCTGCTTTTTAAATAATAGTCTAACTCGACTACTGCTGCCTGCAGAAGTGCTGTGCCCAGCAAAACCGTGTTGAAAAAAGGACTTTGCCAGACATTTAATTAACATTGAGATTTGGTCAAAAAGGGAAAGGTCATCTCAGACTGCTGAAAAGATACTCTTCAGTGCCTCTGCAATACTTTGCCAATATATAGTTTTTACTGTCAACAGGCTCAGAGGTTTACAGTACTGAAATGGCCACACAAATGCTCGCAGACTGATCACAACCATTTCACGGCCACTTATAATAGGAACAAATGCGGGATTGAAAAAAGAAAAAAAATGACTATGTGTGATCTGGTGTCCTCTAAACCTTGATTATTCATGACCTTTCACTCCTGAACCAAATTTAGACTTAAGAGGTCAACTTTTTAAAAGCCACATGTGACCAAACAGTGTCCATTGAAGTCTGATACTCAGTGGATAGAAATACAAGAGCAAATAATAACTCTTCTCTCAAAGTGTAGAAGTCACCATGACAGCAACCGTATTGTTCCAACACTGGTAACTAAAAATGTCAGTTTCTAATCAAACATGCTGATCTCATGTGATGATGTCATTAGCATGTCCAAAGTTTGGGGCAAAGGACTCTCTGTGCTCCTTTGTCTCTATAGTCTGTCAGGTTTTAGTTAATATTATATGGTCATCAATGCTTTCCTTTTTATTTTTATATCACTGTAACTTGTTTTTAAAACCTTTTTTTAAATGAAAATTTCATTGTTATATATTATAATTGAAAAGACTTAAAAGTACATCAACTTTTTGCAAGTACCCTAAGCTTCTGCTTTTGTCTTTACGTATTTCTTAACATTAACACTTGAGGATATGTTTTGCACTTAAATAGTGTTACTTTTTATTTTTTTTGGGGGGGGGAATAATTTTTTTATAAATTAAGCTGCTAAACAGAATTCGATTGAGGCATGTGTTATACATGTGCTATTAATTCCACGAAGCAATATTTTACAATGTTATTCAAGAGGCACTCTGTGGATACTTTGTTTTTCTAAGATTGCAGATGATGGTGCCTCACAGTAAACTGATGAGAAATGGTCACATAAGTATATTTTAGAGTTCTTTTATTTAGTATGTGGTGAAATACAGCCTGCTCGGGCAAACAGCCAGTACAAACTGCACGAACATCTTTTCATTGTACTCCATGTATAGGTTCATAGCAATTAGCACAGGGCTGACGGCCCATTTTGGACTGATGATCTTGATGACAGCCCCTGCTGCCCCCTTCAGCTGTGCTGCATCTCACACTAACCCTGTCAGCTTCAGGGTCCATCGTCCATCTGCTAGCGGGCCCTTCATCTCTCATGGTCAGCCACCTGGACATCCATCAGCACCAGGGTCTGGGGCCTCTGGAGGTGCAGACCTGAGTCTCCAAGAAGCTTGCCCCCAAAGGAGTTGGGGGTGGGAGTCGGGCTGTGGCTTGGGACATTGTCGTCATCTCCTACCCGGCTGGGTCCACTTCTCTCACTCATCACTGTTTCCTCGGTGTCAAGCTGAGCTTCATGACAGCGGTTGTTGAGGCGAACAGCACAGACGGCGGGGCGTTTCTGGCAGCCTGCATGCTCTTACAAGATTTGTATAAATGAAGACTTGCAGGGCTAGGTTGTGGGATTTAGCTAAAGGGCAGAAAAGCCACCAGGAAGAGATTAAGAGAAAGACTTTTAGAGTTCAAAATTTAATAGAAAGGCAGAAGAATTTCAAATTGAATTTGAAACTGCAGCAGCATAGTTTTGAAATAATAATCTGTCCATTAAATCCTCCAAGTGCTGTGAAAATGAATTTATGAATACAGATGCAGCTTAAAAGTTAGGTAATAAATAGTTACTATCAGTCAATAACCACTCTTTGTGATTTAGTGGCCTCCGTGTGTGGGCTGCGAGACATCATAACACACTGGGAACAAAATGAGATAAACTGTAAGCTGGGCAGTCAAAAACACACGCAGAAGACTTGCTGCATTTATCCTAAATAATTTCTGGTTATAACATATGGATCTAGGGGACAAGATTAGCATTTATCTGTGCCTGATTTTTGGATACAGAGGTGACTACAGTTGAAGAAGAGGGTGGAGTGAAAAATTTTTAAACAACTAAAGGTAGCTAGCTTAAAAAGAAAAGCCATATTCATAGGCTACAGAAGTGCTGAGTACCATTAAAATAAAATCCTAAAAATGCTAACCAAAGATTAGATTAGACTAGATTTCTTGGATGGTCTCAAAGTACAAGTAACTGCACAGGAGTCATATTATTGGTCAGATAATTGCATTAAACTAAAATAAAATAATTGCTTCAAAAAGCTCCAACTGCACGAACATGGTCCAGATGTCCAGTTCAAGGATTAGCTGAGATGAAGCCTAGCAGACAGCTAGCAGACAGCTAGCAGACAGCTAGCAGACAGCTAGCAGACAGCTAGCAGACAGCTAGCAGACAGCTAGCAGACAAAGATGCCATGCCTCTGATAATGCAAACTTTAAGCCTTGATACAATTTAAAGATTGAGCTGGAAAAATAGTCTCTCCTTGTACAGTTGTTATGAACGCGGGAAATTACCTATAGAGATTGACAGACCACGTGACTTTCGCGCATTGCATGACGGTAACTCGTGGCAAAACAATCCAAGTACTGCATCAAATGCAAGCATTTGCAGCACCGCAAAACGTTCATTCTCCGGTTCCAAAACCTTCTTGCTTTTTCTTTGCCCCCCAAAAAAGTTATGTACAAAACGAAGGAGAACAATGCCGGACCGTACAAAGACAGACTTGATGAAAAGTCAAAGAAAAGATACGAGGAAAAAATCAAAGGACTGAAAGGGTTATACCCTTACGAGCACACAGAGTGGACAAAATACGTTAGCGTGCTGCCCAACTTTCACCACGCTCATATTTATAATTATACGGTTCTTGGAGTGAGTGCATACACTCATGAAGTTCAGTAACTTCAGGTCACTGCAACAAGCCCCGGTACAGTTTACCGACGGATGGGTACAGGACCTTGAAATGCACCGTGTAGAACGAAAGACCATCGTACGTATCATAAGTTTACCAGTCTCACAAATCGTCTTCATAAATACACATTCGTTAACCGTTTATTAATAGAACTTTTGAGCTCAACGGTAATTAATTAGTAGTGGAAATAATTTCTGGTTCGCATTACAGAAATGTAGCTGTGACAATAATACTGTATGCTGTAATCGTACTGAGCAATTAGTGATAGCATAGCGCCACAATTTCTGTTCAGCGCCAGACTTGCTTGTAACCTATATCACCAATTATGTTATGAAAAATGACGTATTAACTACTACAAAACACTGACCTTTGTGGAAATGCTTGGAGCAGACTAACCTGTGAGCTGGAGTGTTCTGGGACGTTATATTTGGTCTTTGAATGGCTGCAATCCAGGCCATCTGTCGCCTCTTTTTACTTCGGAAACATGGCTCGAATAATTTCTCTTCAACGACGTAATCCGATAAAAATAAACGATCTCTTTACCCGTCGGCTTCATGGCTGTCATGCGACCGGCTATTGCAGTTAATAATACAACAGCTTCTTGACAGTTTTTTGTGTTTCTTTTTATCGCTGTGTAACTGATTTCAATTGAAAGCCTGCGTGCGCTAGTACCTCTTGCCACGAGTTCCCAGAATTCTTTGCGGTTTTACCCCTGAATGACGTCACATTTTCAATCTCTATAGACATGAAAAACGTTTTTGTATTGAGCAACATTTTAATATAAGAACTGAATCAGTACAACTTCATTATAGTCTCCAGCAGGTCCTTACATTTAGTACATATGATGCAGCATGTTGGCATTTGTTAAGAACACGAACTTGTAAAGAGAGAGGGACAGAAACAAAATGGAAAGTTACAAAATTCCTTAAAATAGTTAATTTTGGGCCTGATGGACCACCAGGCTTACAAAAGGTTAGATTATAACCTAGATAGTGACAAAAACCATCAATATAAATTGACATCTTAAAAATCTTTTATTCTTCCAACCAGTTGTTGAGAATCCAGAATTTACTCTGTTGTATGTGACAAAGAAACAAATCGACTGACCAGAGTTTATGATTCATTGATTTATTTATTGGACTGTTAAACATCTCAATATCCAACATGCAATTTTGACTTGTTTATAAAAGCCCTGAAGCAATACATCATTTTGACATAGCTTCATTAGAAGCAGTCCTCCAGAAAACACCGATTTTGATATTTAAAAGGGTGCCGAAGGTGCCCTTTTATCTGATCCATTAACAACTGCAAAATAAAAGCCATGGTTGGAGGTTTTATTTGTAAGTCTTTGTTTTCAGAAAAAGACAACAGATTTCTGGCTGACTTAGCAGGGAAATGCAGATACAAGTGTTTTGTCTCAGCTCAGATGGTTCTCGTAAAATAAACACAATTATATCCCAGCTAAGCCCTGCGTCTTATACTCAGAGAGGAAAGAAGCTTTATGTGAAATAGCCAGCATTTTCATTTTACCGACGTAGGGAAAAATCTCTTGCAAAGATAGTGCAAGATGTTTTTAAGATAAATATTCTCCTAAAAAGTATCCCAGAGGCCCGTTGCCATAGGAATAAGATTAATGTATTTTCTTTTAGTGTCAACACAAAAGGAAAACAAACAGTAAAGGAGCCCTCATCAGATATGGCCTCTGAGCCTATAGGGTGTGTTTCATTATCACCCAAGTGCTCAGCAAAAGCTAAAAGAATCCAGAGGTCCCTGCATCACAAAAAAGACAGACAAAAACATGCCAAACAACTTAGTACAGATACAGAACAAAACTGCACTTCATTTTGCCTCTAATTACACTAATGGAAGTCTCTTTGTAGGCCTCAGTGCTTCCAAACCGTGGAGCCAAAAGAGGATAGGCACTCTGCTAAAGGCCCCATTGTGCTGGGTAAGCCCCTGGCTTAGACAGAGAGGGAGACAGGACCAGCTGTAATTAGTTTAGCTCCCTCACTGCTTCACATCCCGCCAGGAGAGGGCTTTGCCCAGTGAAAGGTGTCTCCACAGGGCTCTAAGGCTGAAATGATGGCGCTCATCTACTAAAGGTCCTATGGAAGGGGTAGGGTTCCTTAACCTCCTGACATGCTGTGACTAAATTGTACGAGAGGGAATCACAAGATGGGTGTTTAGAAGAGTGAAGGGACCTAATTATGAAGGTAGTAGGGGGAGATAGTAGAGTATTCATGCAGCCGCTGAGACCAGCATCCTTGTATAACTCTTGAAATAAAGGTCAAGAATTCATTAAACCAGTCTACATTCAGGAATTTGAAAACAAGCTTTAGCATAATTACAGATGAATGGGATCGGCCACATCAGGAAGTTCACAAGCATTTTCCATCTGGCACGATTGTTTTTAAATTCTTCTATATCATGTGGCACAAATTGCATTTTTCCACGGGGGTTTATATATGGTGGCTTAAATCTGGGGTCTAAATATGGTCATCCAAACCATAAACATGTTTGAATTTGGTGCTTAAAGATACAATGAGTCCATATAGAAGGTATTTGTGGAAAACTGCATGGGAATCATGCCACAGTTTTACTGGATAGGTTGCCATTTCCCAATGTTTGTCTTAACCCTGCCTACCAGAGCTATTTTCCATTTTAATTTCGATTTTTTTTCCCACTGTGGGTGTTGTCTTTGGGAGGTGGGTTGTTCACCCATCAGTGAGCAGCGTCAATGGTTCCCAGCCCAAAGTCGTCCATTTTTCCCAGCCCTTTGCCCTGTGTGAATGGATACCCTCTCCCCTCATTTATTCTGGCTATGAAAGAAAAGGCCCTAAATAATCCCCCTTTGCTCTAATCAGGGGAGCTCAGGAGGACTGTACAGAACTAAAGGGGTTCTGCCTTTGTGCCGGCCTTGACTGTCTTGATTTCGTTGGCATTTTCTGGCAAGGTCCACCACCCCGGGGCTTTTTAATTTGGTCTCTATTGACTCTGCGTTAATTGGGTCGGGGAGAGATGCATCCAGATTTCAACCCCAAGTTCAATCATCTTAAACCTTCATTGTGTTTTTCACACATTTTAAAAGCCTGCTGTGACGGAAGCCGAGTGAGGGAAAGGGAGGAGTGGGAGAACACGGGAGGGGAGGCGTTGGAAGAAAAGTAGAATTGATTCAGGGTTTGAACCTACAGCATGTTTGAGAAAGGAGGAATAAAGCCTCTGGATCTCTACACACTTAATCAACACTGACTCACTTTTCCCATTATTGTGAGTGGCTGAGCTCAAAGGTCAGCAAAGCCACAAGGACCTATCGATTTTTACCTGACCCCATTTCCGCATGGTATTAACACAAGGGGATATATGGGTTACTTTTGTGGATAAGGAAAAGGCGTTAACAGAAGATGCAACTGGAATGTTAGCTGGTTGCCCAGATCACATCTGATGGTTGACATACTCCGATCATGATCTGATGCTAAGCTACCAAAGACTTTTATTTGACCGAGGAAAGATTAAGAGAAAGATCATTTCTGGAGTCTCTCTAAGACCTACAGTATAAGTGAAGTGAATGTCCAGCCCCTTTTATGGAATAATTGCTTGGTTGGAACAAAGGTAAAGTTTCTCCTGTTCAAAGATTTAGCTTCTCTGATCTGTTTCTTGTGTTGTTTGTCTAACTTTAACTTCGCTCCTAATTTTTCATCTTTGTGGTTTCAAAATGTATTGAATAAAGAAATGTATGCACGTACATATGAGCAGTTTTAGGCCAAGTAGCCCACACAGACCTGTTATGTAAGGGAAACTACATCTGTCTGTCTGAGTCAAGACTGCCTTGTTTCTCCTGTAGTGGGATACTGAGTTTGCAGGGTTGGGGTTTCGGGGGATGACTATAACAAATGGAGTGTCCTGATAAGAGCACTGGTGTGTTTAAGTGTGTAATCATTTGTTGCCTCCCTGTAGACCCACCAGCCGGTTGGAGACAAGTCAGCGCTGGAAGAATCATGAAATCCTTGAGAATGTACCCCAAGGAATCTCATTAAGGAGCTCCACACGTCGATGGTGCAGCCTTGCACCACTGTTTTTCTTAGTGAGCAGGAGCAGGCCATGGCGGATTTAACTGGATAATGGTATTGGTTTCACATCAGCACAGGCCCACAGTGGATAAGCTGTGAGGACAGCCTGCCTCTCTCTCTCTACCCTGGTCTCCTGTTTCTTGACCGAGTAATTACTCCTTAAGCCCACCTACCCAGGCAACAAAAATAGAATTGATTTCCCATTATGTGAAGCATCACTCCTGCTGGCGAGGTTCTGTCCGGGTGACCAAGCAGCATGCACTCAAGTATTACCCAGGAGTCTGGGAGAGGCTGCGCCTTGGTTGCATCAGGTGATGCCATGTTTTATTCCTCAAAACAAAGCGGACATGGTGTTTTAACACCCTTTTGCGCCAGAACAGTCATTTGACAATAGTCAGAAAACGCTGAGGAAGTGAGAGTGAGTGAGCCCCACGCAGTCAAAGTCTGCTGGGTTTATTGACTTTCATGTGTAGGATTCTCTGTGCTGATACACTGTCAAAGTTATAAATGGGATGGTGCTAAGGCTAAATGTTTTGGTCCTAGATCTTCAGCAAATGCAAATTGATTATATCCTCATTCTGCTGCTTCACAAGACAAGCTTTTAGAAGCCCAGTGCCTAACTTTTACTGTGAAGGGAGAACAGGAAAACTGTGTTGCTGGGTCAGTGGAATTTATTCAATTCAATTCAATTTTATTTATATAGCGCCAAATCACAACAAAAGTCACCTCAAGGCGCTTCAATTTATGTTTGTAGGACCTTTGTTCAGTTCGTGAATCATAAATAATTTTTGAGTAGATCAAATTCATGGGTTAGATGAGGCCGGATGAGCGGGGAGAGCATGTGTTTGTCTTGGGGATAGACTGGAACAAGTTTTTATGGGTTTTCCTTGTCTTATGCAGGCCTGAGTGGGACCCCGGGTTGTTAATCAAGCATACAGTCACTTGCAAAAGTGGGTGTTTCATGGTAAAAAAAAAAAAAAAAAAGCTTTGATGGGGTAATCATGGAAAGTCGAGGCTCATTTCAGTTAGAGAACTCCCACCGTTCTAGAGATACTGATATTTTGTTGTCTGGGAAGACAGTTCTACATAAACTCAGCAACTCTTTGTCAAATAAAATGATGTCAGTGAAATAGATGTTTGAATTAAAAACACATATGAAAGTGTGTGTTTATGTTGATGAAGGAACCTGCCAGCTAGTATGTCTCACTGATGTGTTTTTAAAACGTTTTGCACAATAATAGAGCTTTTTGGCACAGAGGAATTAGGCAATAAAGCAACACTTGCTAGTAGGATGAATTTATTGTTGACCATATCCAAGTCTGGCCAATAAAAGTAGAGTATTCACAGGGATAAAGAAAAGCAAATGTCCTGATCACAGAGGAAGGTGCAGCTTTGTCCTTGAAACTCAAAGAAACTCTTCATTGTTGATGTTCTGACTGTGGATTGTGCTACCAATTATGAAATCGCCAGTTGAGTACCCATGAGGTCTGTGGTTCTTGTCCCATTTTGGATCCCTTGGGATTTAAAAAATAAAACAGCCCACTGGGTGCTCCAGTAGTGAGTGATCAGATCCCCATGTTAAAATGTCCAGCTTTACAACAGAAGTAAACACGTTTATAGCTTGATACAAAAAACTTTGTTGGTCTATAGATAATTTCACCCTTCATAACAACTGTAGGCCAAACTCCTAAGTTTAAGTAGTTTGGTCTTTTTGACTGATAGATGATGGTGACACAGGGGGCTGTAGGTGATAGCTGTGTGCTAATTGGACTCTAAAATTAACCTCTGGGCCATGGTTGAACTGTTAGAACCTTTTGGAGCATTTTCAATGCAGTTATCTGACCAATAATATGTTCAGATAATTGCCTGGTTCTGATAGAGGTCTCTTTCTTGTCAAATAGGAGTTTGCTAAATGCTTGCTCATAGCGTATCTCTTGAGATCTCTTGAGGGGACTTGTTGTGAACTGGTGCTATAAATAAAATCCAATAAAATTATAAATGAGGGTGACACTGTGGTGCATTGGTTAGAAGGTCCTGGGTTCAAATCCTGGCTCCGGATGCTCCAGTATCCTCCCACAGTCCAAAGACATGCATGGGGTTTGGTCAGTTGGTGATTTTAAATTGCCCACCGGAGGGAATGTGTGCATGGATGATTGTCTGTCTTTCTGTGTTAGCTCTAGGACAGACTGGCAACCGGTCCATGATGGACCCCACCTTTTGCCCTAAGACAGCTGGGATAGGCTCCAGTCCCCCCGGACTGTACAATTGGAAGATGATGGATGGATTATGAAAACGAAATGAAAATGATGTGTACTGGAACACAGGAGTGTGAATTTATAACGTTTCACATCTGTTTCATATTATTTATAGATCAAAAAAAACAAAAAGACATTTACAGAATACAGAACATCTAAAGCTGCATGCTGTGTTGCAGTTTCACTCAGGCATTCAGCCTCACTCTGTCATTTGATTGCTGTAGGATGGGCCTAAACTTCATCCTATTTCACAGCCACACTGTCCTCCCGAGCAGGTGCCAATCACAGCAGGCAAACTCGCCCAGAGCTCAGAGTGGCTGGAGCTCATTAGAAAAAGCTGGGCATGTTGTGGAGCCAGAAACATCCGGAAACCCAATGTGAAACATTCCTTGAGGCGTAGGAGAGGTTAATCAGCAGGGCAAAAACAATGAGCTCGGGTCCTGCAGGTAGAGAGGAGGGAGGAGGAGAAGGAGGAGGGAGGAAGAGGAGGGCGGTGTCCGAGGGAGTGCGAAGGACGGCGTAGTGGGTCGACTGTGAAATGAGGGAATGTATCAGGAAAAACACAAGGACATCCTGGATGCTGCTTGTTTCTGTGTATGCAGCAGATTTTTGTAAGTCACAGCATATCAAGTGTTTCGTGGAAGTGTTCAAAATTCAACATCTGTTATAAGCCAAAGGTCCTGTGTTTTATTAAGACTTTTTTATTCCACCCAAAGCAGACATTAGGCAAGGCACCATTATGGCACACCGTGCTCCTCAGAGTGAACAAATTAAACCTGCAGTAGTGAAATAGATTGTATATAAACTAATTCTAGCTAGTTAGGTTGTGTGGATACATATACTTGCTAATGACAGCTCATGCTCCAAAGGTCCAGTTCAGGGACTCCAATTAGCTGAGGTGAAGACTAGCAGACAGCTAATGCAATTTAAATAGTTGTTATGAAGGGGGAAATTAGCTATAAAGATTAAGACATTTTTGTTTGTAAACAACTACTGCTGTAAAGTTCGATGTTTTTGCATAGTAGTCTCTGGGGACTGACTTATTTCTGGAGCCTCAAGTGGACATTAGAGGAAATGCAGAGTTTAATTGTTAATCTTTCAGTAATGTTGAGAATTGTCAGCATCAGCTGTATTGAATTTTATCCACACTTAATGTCCTCTCCTCACTTCTATAACTACTTGGCAACCATTTCAAGCATTGCCTTACTGTCTTTTCTCAATGTCAAAAGTTTATTGAAGATATCTGTTGCTTTGCAAAAACAGTCTGATTAAAACAGTACTGTACATAGAAAAAAATGTCAACATGTGTCCATCTACAGTGCAAATGTTACCATCGTGCTGCAGCCAGTGTTGAACGGGCAAACATATTTGACATTTCAAACATGTTTTCTAAGTAAGGTGTGTGTGTGTGTGTGTGTGTGTGTGTGTGTGTGTGTGTGTGTGTGTGTGTGTGTGTGTGTGTGTGTGTGTGTGTGTGTGTGTGTGTGAGGATAAAAAGAGATGAGCAGTGAAGTGGCATGTGAAAGGGACAAAGATGCCCCCACCTTGCATCAAAGGCTCCAAAAGAGTGATTTTTCGCCTCCTTTTTAAGTTTACTTTATTTCATATCATTTTAATTTCTCAGAGCCAGCAGTCCCTGCTTAGGTAGCAATCAATATGTATTGTAAAAAAAACAACAACAACACATAAATAGAGTGGCGGAAACTTGAGGAAACATGCTTTGGTTGTGCTTTGTTTTTTTGCTGAATGGGACGTTCCATCCATGTAATGCGGGAGCAGATTTCAATTCAATTTTCAATTCAATTTTATTTATATAGCGCCAAATCACAACAAATGTCGCCTCAAGGCGCTTCATAGATACAGAGAAAAGCCCAACAATCATATGACCCCCTATGAGCAAGCACTTTGGCGACAGTGGGAAGGAAAAACTCCCTTTTAACAGGAAGAAACCTCCGGCAGAACCAGGCTCAGGGAGGGGCGGCCATCTGCTGCGACCGGTTGGGGTGAGAGAAGGAAGACAGGATAAAGACATGCTGTGGAAGAGAGACAGAGATTAATAACAGATACGATTCAATACAGAGAGGTCTGTTAATACATAGTGAGTGAGAAAGGTGACTGGAAAGGAAAAACTCAATGCATCATGGGAATCCCCCGGCAGCCTACATCTATTGCAGCATAACTAAGGGAGGATTCAGGGTCACCTGGTCCAGCCCTAACTATATGCTTTAGCAAAAAGGAAAGTTTTAAGCCTAATCTTAAAAGTAGAGATAGTGTCTGTCTCCCGAATCCAAACTGGAAGCTGGTTCCACAGAAGAGGGGCCTGAAAACTGAAGGCTCTCCCTCCCATTCTACTTTTAAATACTCTAGGAACAACAAGTAGGCCTGCAGAGCGAGAGCGAAGTGCTCTAATAGGGTGATATGGTACTACAAGGTCATTAAGATAAGATGGGGCCTGATTATTTAAGACCTTGTATGTGAGGAGCAGGATTTTGAATTCAATTCTGGATTTAACAGGAAGCCAATGAAGGGAAGCCAAAACAGGAGAAATATGCTCTCTCTTTCTAGTCCCTGTCAGTACTCTTGCTGCAGCATTTTGGATTAACTGAAGGCTTTTCAGTGAGTTTTTTGGACATCCTGATAATAATGAATTACAGTAGTCCAGCCTGGAAGTAATAAATGCATGAACTAGTTTTTCAGCGTCACTCTGAGACAGGATATTTCTAATTTTAGAGATGTTGCGCAAATGGAAGAACGCAGTCTTACATATTTGTTTAATATGTGCGTTGAAGGACATATCCTGGTCAAAAATGACTCCAAGGTTCCTCACAGTGTTACTGGAGGCCAAGGTAATGCCATCCAGAGTAAGAATCTGGTTAGATACCAAATTTCTAAGCTTTTCAGCGCCGAGTACAATGACCTCAGTTTTATCTGAGTTGAGAAGCAGAAAGTTAGTTAGGAGATTTAAAATATAACACAGAGTGGATAGCTTGGACAGTTTCATACATACACCACAGCCCATTTTAACCACTAATGGAATGGGCATAGTGTCAATTCACGGCCGGTCCCAGCTGTAGGACCCACTGTGGCTGGTTTTTATATGAGGCGCCTTTGGCCCAGGCCCACGCCAGGCTAACCACACTGCCCTCGCACCGCCACTCATATGAGACAAAAATACTGTACATCTCTCAGCAAACAAAGTTATGAAAAAGTATGATTCAAATGAGACAGCAGGGACTAATCTGCGCAGTATTTTTGTTTTTCCCATGGCTCCAGGAAGAATGATTTATTTTGGAGCGATAACGTCAGCTGAGGAAATGACAGATAAATCAAATGTCAGTACTCGCTCACACTCCACCCTGAAGGATTTTTTTAAAACTTGTTGATAGCACCACCTTCCATTCTTTGTACCTCTGGCTTCACCTGCTGCAGCCTCTGCTTTCTGCTGCTGTCACTGGACACATTCATTAGCACATCTGGTCATTTTCCCTCCTTGTCAACATGCACAAGTCTTATTTGTTTGTGCCTCAGTTATCAGCCTGTACCATATGCTGTGTAGGTGGTAGCAAAGAGTCTAGACAGATCCTTTGGCAACTCTATCTGCAGACCCCCTGAGACTTTCCTCTTAGTTGCTTCCCGACACAAGTTTATTCATCCCCTTCTATGTTTGATAACCCTCCCCTCCTGGGTGCTGTGCGTGTTTGTGTGCGTGTGCTTGTGTATGAAGGTGCCCGCATGTGTCTGAATAGGGCAATGATGCACAGTCTCCTCTACAGGCATTAATCATTCCCTGGCAAAAATGTGACGTTGGAGCTGAATTCGCGTGTGTTCGGCATTTCTTTTATCTCACCTCTTGTAGGGCTGAATGCATGCGTTAAACCCGTGTCCACCTCTCCACCTGTACAACTCTGTCTTTTTGGCTTTTCAGTTAATTTCACTTTATTCTGAGACACACGTCAGCTCTCTTTCTCTTTTTTAATTCTTCAGACACATGAGATACATAGACCCTTTGCCATTAATTCCTTGACACAACAGCCACAGCAGCAAATTACAAATCAGGGTAGCAGTCTAACTACATAGTACAAGCATGCTGATTGATTGATTTTCAAGAATAAAGCTTTTCAGTTATATTTGGAAAAAATTATAGCATTTAAAAATCACATAAAAATTAACAAAGAGCTTGTGTTTTTTCCCCAACATGTTATATTTGGTTTAACGTGTTTCCCTGGTTAACTATATAGATGCTGGAGAGTGCAAAACTAACCCCTAGACTGCAAACGCACAGTAGGAAATTCAGGGAAATGAAGTGGAATTGCCTCATTAATAAAGATGCAATAATAATGATAGTTACTGTAAAATCTGATAGAGTGGTTAGAATGAATAGCAGTGTTACATGTTGTTCTATGCAAAGCTTCTCCACAGCAGCAGTGTGGATCTCAGCCGCCCTGCAGTGCCTGATGGTGGTTGCTTGGGGAGTGGTCAGTTATGTTCCCATAATTTGCATGGTCGACTGTTTTGGCCAGACAGAAAATGAGACATCCAAATAGGGCCGCAGAGGCCATTTGACCTCTGTCTGTATTTACAGCATGTTTTAGAAGAGCAGTTTCACCCAGAAGAAAAGTTCTGTCTCTGCTCCTGATGCTAGTTGGCTTGTATTTCTATCCTAACCCCTCATAAATCCCTGGTGTTAACACACATGTCATTTTAAAGCTATTAAAAATGAGTGCGGCGACAGTGGGATTTCTCAAGTTCATCCAGCTTTTTGTTGCCAAATGACCCCCAGACCTTGTGGGTTCCTACATTACGATATACTCAATAATTATTGATTGGTTTCTTTCCTGTGGTTTGTTTTCATAAAAGCCTAAATGGAGCTTGACTTACATGGGAATCAATAGTTAATGACCGAATGACAGATCTTTTCCTTTGTTACACAAAAACACCATATGGAGGATGTAAAAAAGCACTTGTGGTCACATCAGCGTTCTCATTAATTCATCAAAACCTTGTTCTTGACTGTCCTGCGTGTAAGTGCAGATGTAAGTAATTATATGACCACACACATGTAGTTCTCACACCCCATCCCGGTCTTTAGGGGGCAACAGTTGAAATTTGCCCACCAGCAGAAGCAGCAGAGAAGTTACCACCACGACATCAGATCTCACCTGCAGGGGCACCATGATCTCAGCCGAAGCCAGATTTCGGATAGGGGGAACGGGCTGCCCAGACAGGCTGCTTGGGCTCAGGCCAGCCACGCAAGCTGTGAAAAGGTCCCGCGGCCTTGTTCACATTTCACCAGCACTACATTTGTTCCAGCTCCTCTCCACTTCCCCTGCCATCTGTGGTCTTAATGAAGCTGTCAAGAAGCTGTCATTCATTCACGAGTGGTGGTCCCATGCAGCACGATTGCAAACATTTAGCCATTGGGGACACAGTGAAGCCTCAAGCTGCAGCGTAAAGTTCTAGTTTTGCTGCGTAAACGACTTTCACCTCATCCTTGCTCGCGAACACCTTTTACCTGTGATGACATGGGGCCTTTTGCATTTTCTTGTGATCCTCTTTTGAATAAAATCACCGGGTGTTTTATTAACAGAATGAGTAATGACAAATCACAGCATGTCTTAGAAAGTCTTGGATGAGAGTGGGATGTAGTTGTGAAGAACAATAGAGAAAGTCCTACTGTTTGTGGCAGAGGAGTCATAGCAACGATAGACCACTGGGAAGCTGATGAATGACAGAAGGGATTCGTGTTCGCAGAGTGTCACTCATGGCTACTATGGCGCTCGATGTATCCACGCCTTCCTGTTTTTACAGGAGAAGTGGTAACTCCCTCTGACTTAAGACAATCTGGAGCCTGTGATTAGAGGAGGGCATGAAAACTCGACTCATTTAGGAAAAACTGATTTTTTCTAAACAACCACAATGTGTTCACTCCAGAGGGAACAAGCTGCTAATCCTCAATCCAGGCACGAAAATGTCAAGAGTTGAAATCAAGCCACTTTTTTTCCCCAAAGACCAACAAGATGGCTGTTTTCAGTTAATCTGACTTTTTTTTTAATCTTTTCGGACTTAACATCACCCCGCTCTCTTTCATGTGTCCATCTAAAATTTAAAGACACGTTCATATCTCTTTGTTTTACCAACTAGTTTTCATTCCCACTCAAATATTGCAAATTTTGCCTTTTTTTTTTTTAGAATTTTTTAGAGTTGCTGTTGATGCCTTGATTTAACGGCTGCAGTAGTATTGGACACCGAAAGCAGGCTTTAAATCACGTGGCAGCATCAAAGGTCTAACATAAAGCCAAAATCTGCAGTTCCTCTAGTGGCCACCTGAGGGTTGCTCTAAAATTTAGTTAGTCCATATATAGGCTACTCCCATGTTAAAATGTTTCAGCAGAAATAAACATGTTTATAGGTTGAATGCAAGAAAAGAGTGTGGTTTCATGGGGCAATAGATTTGGTGGGAAACTAAAGGACAGTTTGGCATACAGACTAGACCAGCCAGTGATCGAACCACCAACCTTCCATCCCAAACCTCAAACTATCAGACTGCAGCTATAGCTCACTCTTCAAAAGTAGAAATTCTGTGTAAGAATGACAGTATTTCTATGAAAAGCTTTAAGCCTTTAAACTACAGTTACAGGTGGTACATTCTTGCAGCCACAACAGTAATAAAATAATAAGAATGCACTAATGTCAGATCTGCTGCTGTTGGTCTTTTACACTACTGTGCTTGTAAATCTCTATTTATTAGCTCTATTTATTTATTTATTTTACATCCTGCACTACTTCCACAACTGTACACAGGTTTACTTTAAATATATTACTTAGTGTCCTTTATTTCTTTTCATATTCTTCAGGAAATTAAAGCGTGAGAACCTTTTTTTTCCATTCCAGGAAAATGGAAAAAAAGGTCAATCCATGTATACATGGATTGACAAAAAAAATAATTAAATCTTTGATTCTTGAATAAGAAGCCAAATGTGACCATGCTGCCACTGACAGAATTTTATGAGACTGAAAATATCAATAAAAAAAATTGAGGATGATGATGACCCAAAATGTGGACCAAATTTTATTCAGACAAATCCATAAACCAAGATGTAAGAAGTATTTAAACAGCTGGATATTTGCAAAGTTCTGTTTTTGATCTGTTAGACCCAAGAAAACCTTTAAAGGTCCACGGATGTGGTTCTTTCAGAGTCTTGCTGAAGTGCAGTGTTTCATTGTACATGCATACATGTTGACATGTTGACTACTAGCACTGTATACTCTCAGAGACAGGGGTACAGTAAAAGTCCATTTATGTCTCCACAGATACCATGTGCATCAATGTATCCCCAAGGGATTATTAATGGACCTTAGGGTAACTGTGTATACTCTTTTGAGTGTCAACTTACATACATATTACATGTATGCTCCCAAGCAGTGAAAGCTTCATAAGCTTCAGTAACAGAGCGTCTGAGTTGTGGCAAATACAAAAAGAAATTTACTAAAATATTCATTTTCTTATTACAATTCAAAGTTTAACTGTCCCCTAAACTGATTTCATTCATCCTAGTTAAGTAGTACATAAAAAAGCAGTTTTCATGTCGCACTAAAGATGCACCCAAACTGAAAACTGCCTCACTTTGAAGATGATGGTGGGTTGCTCGTGGATATTCCATGCTTCACTTGTCTAGCTAATCGTCTAATGTATTTATTGTCATGTATCAGTCTTATGTCAATCAATAGTATCCCGTGCTCTCATTGATAGTTCCATCAATAACTCACCTGGATAAAGAGGTTTATCTCAGGTGCCACTCATTTCATGTCACTAGCATTTATGTCACTCGTAGTTCACAGTGCCTTTTCTCTGGTTGTCCTGATTGCTCCCAGTGTATTTTATTTATAAAAGCACTCCACAAATGTTAGTCTCTTAAAAAATGAATATGTGATCCAATTTTGTATCTTTTTAAAAGGTCATTAAGACCTCAGTCACCTTTGGTCTCTGAGTGAAAATATGTATTTCCTGACCCAGCCCGTTCTCACTCCCGAGGCGTAACATGCCGACGTTTTGTCACGTCCCGCGGCGTTCCTGTGGAACGCGAAAGGAGACCTTCGGCGTTCTTATGGTACGCGGCGGGTTATGGGCGAAATCCAGTGCAATGACGCTCCCGCGGTAATAGACGTTCCAGCCCTGTATTCCAGCCCTAAACCTAACCTTATCCCTATTCCTAACCATAACCTTTTTCCTGATCTTGACCAGGACTTTAATGATGTTAAATAGCGTGTTTCTAAGCGATTTGAAGAAAAAGAGCCAACATGTGTAGATTGAGTCCATACGGTTCTCATATTTCCTCATTTTTCCGAGGTCGTCATTTAGGAACGTGGTGGGTAGCCGAAAACGTAATATGTTGACGATTTGTCACCTAGCGTAAAATGTTACGCTTTGGGAGTGAGAACGTGTTGCCTGACCAGTTACTTTGCTACATGGCCTGATCAATACAAACAATACATCAAGATCAATACAAACCTTAAATCACTCTCCTAATGAGGACACACAGGCAGGCTCTTCCATGTTGAAGTTTTAGCACAAGGCTGAGGGCTGAGCTGACATCCAGCCCAAAGACCATTTGACAGAAAAACATGGCCACTGTGATTCTGTTGTAGAAACATGCACTGGGACATGAATGAAGGCTACAAGGCTGACTGCTTCTCTCCTGCTTCTGTTAGCTGCTGAAGATCAAGCTCTGACTGCTTGGCTACATACACTACAGCATACACTCAACTTGAACATCACTCCAGGTTCTTAGCTAGCTTTGTGTTAGCATGCTGTCGGTCCAGATGCTTGCAGAGAGTCTCTGTGTTAGCCAACGTTTTCTCTGACCTGGCAATAGTTTGCACTTTACTGTTACATTCTTACCCTTTCATGGAATAAAAAGAAAACTAATGTCCATATTTTCACTCCTCAAAACTTGCAGACTGCTCCACTGTTTTCCTACATGCAAACCATGTGCACAAAAGGGAAAAAAAGCTGCATAGGCACAACAGGCACATTTGATGATTTTGAGGTTGATTAGTGACTGTAATGTGATTACAACATTTTGAACAATCACACACTGAAAAATATAATGTGATTACATTAACATGTTAGACCCACAGGACATGTGGGCTACTGTAGACCACATGTCCAGTAGTGTCCGACACTGAGATCTCAGCAGTTGATGGGCGAAGCCTCTGGTGATCTGGATGCTTGTTCTGGATGCTCGTTTGAGTTGGGATATCGAGAGTTTGGCAGCTGTTTGCGGGCAAGTGCTGTTCATGTTTAGGCTATGCCAATGTTTAGGTGGGTGGTAAGTATTAAAGTAACATCCGCATGATTGGAAGAACCCGACATTTCCCAGTGCTGGAACAAGATGATCATTGTTCACTTCATCAGCGAGTGGTTTTAATATTGTAGCTGATCATCCAGACTGCTACATTATCACCCTCCTGCAGTCCTCAGATGCTGAACTAAAGAGGAAAAAGGAGAAAAAGCTTTGGGTGCGAGTTCAGTGTCCTTGAGGGGGGAATTTTAACCATGAGAAAGTGTCGCTTTTTCCACCAGAGCTTGTTGGGATTGTGAAAGGTGGAGGCGGTGGAGTCTTTTTTGTGAGTGCCAAATGGGGATGAGTAAGCGATCCCAAGAGCCAGAGGTTGTTCTGGGCAATAAGGAGTGTGGCCACACTGACGTTAGCCAGCGCTCTCCTTTTATAGAGGAGAAGGGTAGCATGGAGCCAAAAGAGGCAGAGTGAAGCAGCCAAAGCTAGCAGCACATCTTAGCGGCTGTGGCCCATTCTCATCTAAGCCTGGACAGGCACCCACAACCGCAGAGCCTGGAACGAACCGCTTGCTCAGTCCCTTTCATTTAACCCATCACTCTTTCATTTCTCCAGCTTCAGCCTCTCTCCATCTCTGTCAGTTTTTGCCTCCACCTTTGGCTTCTGCTCTATTCGTCATTCTCCTTTTTTTTTGGCTGTCCCACTTGTCAATCTGTTAAACCTATCAGGCATTGCTCACAGGGCAAAAATGTGCCATAATGAAATAACATAGGGAATTACAGCATGTTGTGGGTGAAGATGAAACTGGTCTATTTATGAGCGCAGAACAAATAAACTAGCTTTGAGGGTATGTCTGGACAGTGTCCACCACAGAGTAGTGACAGGGCTTCAAAAAGCAGTAAAGCTGGAGGGAAAAACCATTTCACAGCCTAAGTCGGGTCGTTATGAACAAATAACGTAATGGTTGGCATTAGGTTAGCAATATTTCTGATTTTAGACTGGGTAGAGTTTGATCTTACTCTTAATAGGGCAGTTTTCAGGTAGCATTAGCACACTTAAATCTGCTGAGTGCACCCACTGGATATGATTAGGAGAAAAGAAAAGCAGACACATTCTCACAGTGTATATTTCATTTTCACACAGACAGCTGGCATAAGGTGGTGGAGCTGTGACTACAGCTTGAAAAAAAGCTCTAAGAAAGCTCTAATATGAAAATATTAAAAATAATAGCAACGGCTTCTTAACCAAGCCTTGCACCCTGAGAATGCCTCTGAATAGACAAGAATGCCATGCAGCCAGAAGCATTGCACCTGCTGTTCTTTGCACCGGAAAGCAATGACAGGAAATGTAGCATGACGTGTTGTTGCTATGGTTTCCTATAAAAACACTGGGTAAAAAGAGTAGTGGGTATAGTAAGTGCAAAGTGGCCTGATATACTGCACTCCACTGAGGCTGAAGTCATCGACCATGAGTCAGTGAATGGCTAGAAAAACATCAAAAAGAGGCGTTCACATTTGACATTAAACATTCCTTTAGAGGCAGGGAGAGAAGGGCTTCAGATACAAGGCAAAGCATTTCCTTATTGTTTGACTTTCAATATCTTTAAACCTAGCATATGCCCACATATCTGCACAAGCCCCTGACATTTAAGCGAGGACAGAAACAAAATAAGTATTGAAAATTGACCATAAGTAAGTTGACTGTGTTTAACTGAGATGTGTGGCAGCAACAACTCTACTGTACAAATAAAGTAGCAGCTCCCATAACTGTCAAATGAAGCTAATTCTGATGAGCCAAAAACTGCAGTTCCTCTGATTACCGCTCATGGCTCTCTCCAGCAGTGAGTCAGTCTCTTAAGTTAAAATGTCTACTACTACAGCAGAAATCAGTATGTTCACAGCCTGATAACAAAACTGTTTTACTCGTTATAGCTAATTTCACCCTTCATAACAGCTGTATAAGAGGTGATCATTGTTATAACTGACCCATTCGTATAGAATTAAGGCTTAAAACTGGGGTTTGGTGTCTGTGAATGATGGGTGGATGGTGACACAGGCAGCTGTAGCTTCTAGCTGTCTGCCTCACCTCAGCTAATTGAGCTGTTCTGGGATCCTTTTGTAGCATTTTAATTATCTGATCAAGAATTTGGTTGATCTGCGGTTAATTGTACTAACAAACTGTCCAAAAAGTCTGAGTTCCAGTTTTGATGAGTGAAATTATCAGATTTTATTTGGATTTTACTAAAATAATCAGGCATCTTTGCACAATGCACTCAAACCTAACTAGCTTGCAAAACAAGGTAATTAGTGTTTGTTGAAAGCTGGCACTTCATCATCCCACTCAGAATGGTCACTTGGAGACTATGGTAGAAACTAAACAGCCTCAAGAGCTAAAGAAGTAAGCCTATAAGATAATGTTACTTAACAATATTTAGCAGACATCTGAACCATAGAGTGTGAGGGTTAATATTGCTAACCAAGTCTTTTAGTTACATTAACACGCTCCAATTTCACTTCATAGGAAAGCTTGTTTCGCCCGCTGAAAAAAATCTCTTTGTTTTTTAACCAGTCAATAAGTCAACAATAAGTCAAAATTTCAAGTTATTTTCTCAGTTTTAACTGATTTTCTCAAGAGCCTAAGTTAGCACGCTGGAATTTTGAGACGATGACCTTTTTTTTTTTGCTCATGAATATCAAAATATGTTTATATTTCAGTAGCAGGACACAAGCTTCTATACCATTGTACACCATGGTTCAGGTCTGTGCTTCTGTTTGCTGTTCAGCATCATTTTGGGCTTTGCAGCCTTTCAGTGTTAACTATTGCTTGTGTGTTAGCATGTTACCTGTGCAGGTCTTTGGAGATATTTAATGCCGAGTTTGCAGCAGTGGTTCGTTGGTCTTAGCTGCCGATTAGCTACTTACACTTCTAATGCTGTCTTTTTCCAAGGTGGATTACTTTCACTAACTTATTAATGAACAGAATGAAGGAAAGCTGCTGTTTCTGGGTTCCAGGTGAAAGTTAACTGACTTTTTTTTTTTTTTTTTACTATTTTGTACAAAGGCAGGCCTTCTTGAGTTTTATGCTAAGCTAAGCTAAACCCATCTTCACGTCAGGTTAGAACTCAGACATACTTAGCTGTCAGTACGTCACCATAATATTTCTTTTCCTTCTGTGTGACAGTGTCCTCACTTGAGCTGCGGGTCTCATAACAGGACAAAAAAAGCACAGCTGTCCTCTGGAGCGATGAGGACAAAGAAGGGGAACGAGCCACCAAAGCGTGCTTTTAGTGACACGGTGAGCGAGATCAGACTCTTTCTCATTACACACCACCCTCACTTTGCTCTAAGGATTCTCTTCCTCTCACACACACAGAGGTCAGTCATCCATCCAGATTACAACACCCGCTGTGGGGGTTGTGGGTGGGTTCCTGCCTGATACTAAAGGGAGCTCTCACTTTGACACTGTTATTTTTGGAGCGCCTTCGACTGATCGTCATCTGCTTGGAGCACTTTCCACTCAAACCTGCACATTTAGCTCATGTTCACTAAAGCTAACACGCAGCATGACAAGCAGCAAGATGACAATAAAACTGGCTGTAATTCACTGCTGAAACGTACTGTATGTACGCTCAATGTTTCCCTTAGTGACACCGTACTGAAAGATTTAGTGTATATGAATAAAAGCTGTACATCTAAAGTGGAATGTCAAAACCATTTTTAGTCCTTTTCTATTAATTCCCCCTAAAATGTCTCAATAACTATAAATGTTGAGTTAATAACACTGCACCAATGAATAATACAGCATTTTATAATAAATATAAGACAGACTGAACAAACCACAAATGATTCTAAATCTTGGTGAATCATCCATACAACCAAAAAGAAAAAAAAAGAAAGGGAAGGAAAACAAGAAGCAGTAAATTTAACATGCAATGTTCCATAGTAAATCTTTTAGTTATTCTTTAGCAGTAAATTAAGCTTGGAGTTTATCATTTGTAGGTCATGCATAGGTGAAGTAGCTGTGCTGATACATTTGAAAAATCCCTGTTTGGAAAATAGGTCAACATTAATCCAAAATCTTTACAACCATGTTTGGCATGCAATCACAAATCGAGGTCAGAAAATTCCTCTGGCTTGCAAATTCGAAAGCCGTGCTGTTTAACCTTGTCCTGTAGTTACTATAAGCCTGAGGAGTTTGCATGTTCTCTGCTATTTTTCAGCTGCTTCTGGTTGTTTTCACATTGGCCCGAGTGCAGCTCGTCATCTGTTCAATTTGGGTTTTTCATTTCAGTAATAAAGCTAAGCTATCATTAAAATAAATTGTGTATTAGACTTTTTTTCTTTTTCAGGAGGATTTAATTTCAGGCCACTTTTTGTCTTGACCCAGAAGTTGGCCATGTCAGTAAAAGCTTCACCCTCCCTCAGGCTTTGTGAAGAGTGACCAGGAAAAACAGAGTCGAGAGCTGTGGGGATAAATAGTAATTAAAAAAAACACTAATAAAACCTGGGATGAGGCTGTAACGAGCATTAGCTCTACCTCCCGTGTCTGGCATCTCCCGGGAACTCTTGCAGAGCAACAGATGGTAAACTCTGAGTGACTCAGCTGCAGCTCGTTCATGCACGGTCCTCTACTGGCACCTGCAGGTCACATGCAGTAAGGATCGACTGCGCTTTAAGTTACAAATAAGGGGAAAAGTTGCACTATTTGCCATCTTTTTAAATGCTCACTGTGTGCCACTTTTACACATAGCACCACTCTACCCTCAACACGCCCTGGAACTGCTTAATGAATCAACTTGGTGCAATGAGTGAGGTTTCGACAGCTATTGTGAGTGATGATGAAGAGATCTCCACACAGCCTCGGGCTCTAATCATAAACACATGTGAGTCTTCCCACTATCTGGGCCAATTATAGGCTGCAGACACTAAACAATCTATCACAGGCGTATAGAAAAATGACCCCCCTGATACAAAAGGAGGGATGAAAAATGGCATGGAATGTGAAGAGGTGAGAGCAGATGGATTATGAACTATAAATGTATAACAAATGAACCGAGCAGGGGGCTCAGGACTGCCAGACCTTCTCAATCAATCACCGCTCTAACAAGACGGAGGGCAGCGCGCTGTCGTCTCAAAGTGAAAGACTTGCAAGCGGCAAATTCCACGATCGAATGAGAGTGGCACACAAAACACACAAGTCCGCACACAAAAAGAGGAATGAGCAGTTGGAAGGTCTCTCTGCAGGATGTTTATGAGGCTTTGCAAGGTTAAGAACTCATCAAACAGCTCTGTCTGTGTCTGCTGTTGTGCACACCAGTGTTACAGACAGACAGATGCCATGTGGTCACTCCAACGCTTCAGGCCAAAGTCAAGTATCTCAGCAACAACTTCTATAGGTATTGCAGGGATGGGAGAGATGAACTTTTGTAAGTTAAGAGCATTTAATTATATTTGACAACTGAAGCTAAATCTGTCACAAAGTGCCGAAATATGAAATACTTACTTGTAGTAAATATACACCACAAATAAAACCTGTGTTAGTTAACAAAAAAAACATTCAACTTTGGAGATACAAATAGCCAACGAATACAAAAATTGGCCATATTCATAAATATGAATAAAACTCATTTTCTATTCTGCTCTGTGTGAATGGGTGTACTCAACTCAGGATCACAGCCACACTTTAAACTTTAGCTGAACTACTCGGCCCCCCTCAGCCACAGTTTGGAGTATGATTTTCTTTTGCATTATTGATGTGGATGGAGTGCCGCAGCAATGAGTCCTAAAACTCAGATATAAATTGGGTCATTTCATAAAAAAATCACCTCCCACCTCATGCATGCTTAAATTCCTAGGGCCTTAAATTGTTTGAATTATGTAATGTGTCCAAAATATTTAAAAGAGCATGTAAATGCCAATGTCATCTGGCATACGATGTTAAAATGTTGGTTAAAAAAAGAGTTTCATATGATCTAATGTGCTTTGAATAGTCACCTAAGCCCCATCATGATACAAGCCTTGGAAATTTACCCAGAATGCACTTTTCTGATGTTTCCTCCAGCAAATTATTAGAAAACTCATCAAACATCCAGAGTACCAGTGCTGGTTTCTTTTCCTTTGCGTCACAGATATTAAACTGCTGCACGTTATTCAAACTGCGATGTGTCCCATCATACTGATGTTCCGAGCTGGTTATAGAAATAATCATATTGAACTAAAAACAGATTTTGCCTTTAGACTGTAATTTGTTGCCTTTTTAACTGGAGCTTAAATGTGGTTATGAGAGTTCAAAAATCCTGGAAAAAGAAACTTGAGCTAATGAACACCAAATTTTGGCTCAGTCCTACGTGCCTGTCATTCTAAAAATATTTACAACTTCATTAAATATGATAAAGTTATTGTACAAAGAAATAAAACAAATTATCGTGAAAAGATCAGGTGGAAAATTTGCTTCACATTTGGTTGATTTTATATGGAAATACCCAGTTACCCTTTTGCGGTTCAAGTTCTCTGTCTTGAAGTAATTGTGTATTTTTTTTTTTAACTATTTGCTAACAAGTAGTTAATTGAGACTGAGGAAGATGTTTGGGGATATCCAGGCTATCGTGCCAAATACAGCAACGTAAAGGCATTGACGTTAAAGTCATGGGTCCATGGTATAGTTTGTTTACAGCCTAACTTCAATATTTTACTTTATGAGTCATACACTTTTTGTTCAGCAGGATAATCTTTTCTGACTCTAAACTTTTATTTCTCACATATCTTATTTTCATTGATAACTCGGAGGCCTAGGAATACTCTCATTGGCTTCTTGTCAAAGGAATTACAGTGATACTAACTTCCTGCATTTCCAATAATTAAGCGTGGATTTACGTAACGGAGAACACAGCAAATATTTTCTCCCGACCTCTCTCTCTTCAACCTGAACAGCGCTTTGCTCCTTCGCTGTTTACCTCTGCCCGCCCCTCCCTCACTAAACACACTTCTGGCTTTAATCCTCTTTGCTCCTGCAGACAGACTCTCCCTGCTCTGTTTCACTCACTGTCCACACACATATCCACTCTGCCCTCCCCTTCTCAGCCTCATCGTCCCCGCACAGATGACCTTACGGTCCAGCCGGAGCCCCCACCTGCCACTGGCACCACGCAGACTGAGCTCAGGGGCCCGTGTGGGGGTGGGAGCCGGATGGCTAAAGCGCCACATGCAGCCAATAAACACATTGTGCCGTGCTGTCCGAGTCCAACGAGTCACAATGAGCCAACAGTGTGTGTTCTGGGTGCAGTGATATCCTGTTGTCGGAGGGAGGAGGAGGAGGGAGGACAGTGCATCCCTCTTCAACCAATCTCCTGAGGTATTTAGAGGTGAAGCTGGAATGGAGCTGTTAGCATAAGATATGCATAGCAAGACACATAAGTTCTTTTCTTTTGCAACCACAATACTTTTCCTCAGATTTCATGTGGAAATCGCTGCATTGGTTTGTTCCATACAGGGAATTTGGGGGCTGGAGCTTCATGATACCAAACCTCTCAGTGAACCCTGGAGCAATGAATGTTTTTTAAGACTGGATGGCCCAAAAGTAAAATGGCTAGTTTGAAAAAAGTGTAAGAAACTGGTAGTTTGATTCATCCCACACATCTGTGGGAGAACTCACGCTGGACATGCAATTGTGTAGCACAAAACACTCATGTGACCAGCTGATACAAGCCCTATGTTAGTCTGTCTGTGATGTGTGCCTGTATGTGTTATTATGGGGACACCTAAAGCAGTAGGTGCAACCACAAAGGCTGGTTGAAGTACTTCAGCAGGTGTTTACATGTCTGTCTGGTGACTAATTTTATCATGTCAATATTACAAGTTCTAGTCAGGAAATTTTACAGGTGTGTAGCTGAGATCAGCTTTCAGTTCAAAGGTATATGTGCTTCAGTGCAGACACACCAGCATTTGCATTAAGGAGGAGCTGGGGTGGAAGCAGGTTAAAAAGCGTTGGTTCATATGAGGTTTATAGAAGGGTATCCAGCTGAAATGAGTGGGACTGTGGCTGTGTTGTGTCATTGCTGCCCACAGGAGCTTCTGTTGTGCATTTTGGTGATGATTTGGTCAATCAGACCGAGTTCGGTGTTTTGATCGATTTTTCTGTCGGCTCTCAGGGTCACCGGTGTAGCAGGTAGTGAAGTCAGCTTTTCAGTGTTAAGGCCAAGAACTGTTTTGTGTAAACATGCTGATATAAAATATATACATCACAGTATAAGTATGCAGATGTAATAGAAACCAGGATTAGCTGAAGAGTGAAAAAAGCCTTCATAGAGAGAAAAGGGTGAAGTGTTTATTTAGCTGTGCTACCACAATACTTTGACAACTGCTCTGTCGTTGACACCTGTCTTTATCCTTGTGTCTCAATAACTGTTTTCTTGCCTGGACAAATGGTACAAGTCCATGCAGGTGAATTTTTGAAACTGGATTTCTTAAGGAACTTTAAGGTGGTTTGGAGCAGAGAAGTCAAAGATAATTCACAGGCCATCACTTGTCATTCAAACCACCAGTGCCTACGTCACTCCATAACTGTATTTGTTTCCCTTTTTTATTAACTTAAGTATCCAGAATTATATTGAGAGTTCGTATTGAGAGTTAATCCAGCATTTGAATCCATCTGTTTAGCTTTGTGCAATTCACCTGGTCACCAAAGTACTTGTGATTTGGCTTATAATATAATTTCACATCATGAAGTACTGGAATATGTCTGTTTAGGATGAGGCAAGTCAACATCACTTGCTAAGGTTAAGAGATTCAGTCCTGATAATAAAGTCTTGAGTTAAGGTTAGGCACTACATTTCTGTGTTTTCTCTTTAAATGCCTACAATTAAACTCGTGTAATGCCACAATATAGGATTTCTTTTGATATGAAGCATCTTTTGAAAATGTGAAAATTAGCATTTAGCATATGGCTAAAACAAAAAACAGCCTCAGAACTAGTCGGTGGGTTTTAAAGGTGAAAATACTGCTTCAACAGAAGCACGTTCCAGTAAAGGTAACATTAACCTAGCACATGACCATTCTTATTGTCTTTTTAGACTTGAAATTCAAACCCTGTTTTTGGTAATCAAAGAAAATTAGCCTTAACAACCATTATCCTGGACTGCTAACTGGTGCAGCTACTGTATGCTAAGAGTTTAATCACAAAGGAATTACAAAATCACTGTGATTTTGTAGGATAATTAAATAATTTGCTTGAGTTTGGAGTGTTGAGGGGAGTACACTGCAAAATCTTCACATGGGGACTGGGCTGAGCTACACCTCGTGCATCGGCACAAATACACTTGCTTTCCCCTTTCCTCTCATCTTCCTCCTGGCTCAGATTTTGAGAGGACAGCAGTGTGAAACTGACACAGCCATTATCTTGTTCTGTCTCAGCCCTCCCTCCTCTCCACTCTCCCATCTCTCACACAACAGGGAGGGGAGTCTCGTACCCGAACAAAAGGATGGCTGCCGCTTTGTCTAAAGATTCTGCTTTAAGGTCACCGATTTGTTGTAAAGCCATGCAAATATTAGCATGAGCCATGGATTAGTGGATTGTCCGATTAAAGCTTTTTTAAGTTGTATATTTACATTTTTCATAATGAAACCCTTTAATACCCATCCACCCACCTTTCACTTTGGAGCCAAAGTTGTGACTTTGACCTCCCGGAGGTGAAGATGCCATCAGTTTTAGTTATGTGGAAGCAGAGTCCTGGGTTTCATTATTTTTATGTTCAGCTACTCGTGTATTTGCGGGTCATCCATGTATCTTCCTTAGACAATTGCAGCCAAGTGGAAACCTTCCTGCCAGCACTCGTGTCACCTCCCAAGGCTCCGGTGTTATAACTCAGAGGAGCTTCTGCAGAGGGCCTTGCTTTACTGCATCACCTTCATTAACCACCGTGCTGGAAGCTTCCCTGTCATCCCTGGGTCGATGACTTGCCTCTCAACTCCGGCTTAGCTTCCCCCGAGTTTATTTTTCCACTTATCTGTGGTGAGGACGGAGGGAGGCAGAGACAGAGGCAGAGGAAGGGGAGATACTCTGGGCTTTGGATGCGTTTTTTTAATCTGTTATTCTCCTGTATTGGCACGGGCGTCTCCAGTGTGGGGATTAAGAATCCAGACAGAGTGATGGAGCTCGGCGCTGACCCCGAGGGCTGCTGAGGAGTAGAGGAGGAGGAGGAGGAGGAGAGGGGGAGAAACAAAATAAATCATCTCTGTGGAATGAAAGAGAGAAAGACTGAGACACAAAGAGGATTGTGGGTTTGTGAGTGTGTGACGGACAAAGACTGTAGAGAAGAAGCAATACGGAGCAGAGAGAGAGAGTTAGCTGCTGGCAGTGGTAATGGTCTTGTTGAAGTGGGGAGCAGTCTAAATCCTGAAACATGACCTAATAAATCTGAAGGTTACCTCACAGCGCAGCTCTGTGGGAGGATCACACTTCATTTCCACACTGACAAATGCATCAGATGAATTAACAACAGTTCACAGTTTCTGGATCGAGGACTATCAGCTCAATGCCATTTACCTCATCTCTCATTTCTTCCACTTTTCCCACGGCAGATAGATTGCTGCGTTGCTCCTGAAGGAACTGGTGTCCTGTGGTTTTTAATTGGTCTCCTATGACTCGGTATATGACCCAGAAAAAGAAATATAGAGTCTGTGCTTGTTGTTTCAGGTGCTATTTATTGTTGGAGCATGCAAACACAAGTTAAACTCCATTTCCCCTTGACCTGAAACAGACTGTAGCATCAACAAATTCTCTGGAATAAGCAGATTAGCTAAAATAAGTCAGAAATCTAAACAGGAGGTCAACTCTGAGGCAAAGACAAAGCCGTTATACAAATTTCAGGAGATTTTTAACTTTCAGAAAGATAGGTTTGACTCAAATCATCTAAAGAGGTTTTGGTAGCTGATATGAAATATAAAACCTAAAATGATCTAACCCTTAAATCACAGGTTTGGGGTATTTTGTTTTGTTTTTTTACATACCATCATCTCATCTGTGCACCAAATAATGTAGGTACAGTACAAATAGATAGAATGAAATGCAAAATTAAGCCCAACAAACATGATTGTTGAGCATATCTTCACCCTGCCAGTCTTGACTTAAGAGCTGATCGATGCTTTTTTCAAAACTGGTTTGTAGAGGAGATCGGATAATGGCACACGCTGTCAGATGGTCAGTAGCCAATGTTTTCTTTTGAATTTTTTAGACACTCTGAGGAATTGAACAACTCTTTTAACTGGGAAATTCCCCAGAAACATTTTAGTGTTAATGCCTAAAACACTCAGATTCACACATTCTTTGTTTCTGGCGTCACAGAGATGATATCCACATTATGGTCATGTCAGAAGTACAGAAGCTCCACCTACCTGCTGGTCTTTTCTTTTTTTTTTCTTTTTTTCAAAATCAGCCAATTATAGGAAACCTGAACTAAAGGAGGACAAGCTAATAAAAGCTTGTTTCAGAGAGTGGATGAACTGAAGCCCTCTAATTCTAGTATAATCCGAGAATAAAAACAGGAAGTGAGCAAAATATGACATCTTTAAACTGATTAAAAAGGTTAAAGATTAAAAAGCAAAAAATTTAAGTCCTTCTGTCTGCTCAAGTTTAAATTGTCTTCATGTGAACACTAGGTGGTGCTATTTTTTCCATCTGACACTTTTGCTTTTATGAAACACCATCTTATTTTCAGCACTTAGGGTACATGCCAGTTACAGTATACATGAAAGCAGGCAGATTTAAACCCTCTGACCTCTGCTTTGAGTTTAAACTGAGCAGTTAAACTCGTGTTGCTGAAGGAAGATGTTTGCATGCGTTCTGGATGTGCTTTTTATGTCTTCAGTTGCCAGTTTTAATCGTCTAGATGTACAGATTATGCACAGACTCTAATTATTTAATGTAAATCCAGCCTGAACAGATATGCAGGCATCATCCCAAGGGAAAATCTAAGAGTTGGAAGCAAAGAGCTCCTTTAAACATCAAATAATCTGAGTACTTCATCTGTATTGGGATTCTGGAGAGCCCACAGTCTCTTTACCCTTTAACATCCTCAGTGTTTTGTTTCCTTGGGTTTCCTTCCCGGGTTTTTTATTTGTCGTGATTGCTTCCTGGCTCAAGGTCATTTCTTCTTGCTCAGCCTCCTCTCCTCAACGTATCGATGCCAGGAGAGCTAAGGTTCTTGGCCGCTAAAGGAAAATCGATATCCCTGAGCGCTCGGAGCTTGTGCTCTAATATCCTCCGAGCGGCGCCTGCCAAAATGTTTATGCTGTGTTCATGGGAGATTTTCAGAGAGACACAGAGAAGAATAAGGAGTGACGAGACCGTATCACAGTAGCTCATGATTTACGCTGTTCTCATTAAAGAGATGCAGCTCCACTCAGTCTTAGCTCAAGTTTGGTGAGGAGGATAAATGTTACTGATCTGCAGGTTACAGGAGGGTGGATGACCTCGTTCTTCTGGGTGTTTATTTAACACAGACAAAGGGAGACATGAGCTTCCTCTCCTCCGCGTGCTGATCGCTGGTGAATGGTCTGCCACAGGTGTGAGACCTGACAGCTCCCAGCTCTGCCAGATGGGCAGCAGAGCAAACACAGGCCGTGTTAATCTCCAGTTGTCTTTTTGCCCTTGTGGCCGGTGGATGTGACTGTCAAGGGTGTTTGCATGAGGCGTATTGACGGTTTGACCTCCTGACTCGATAAACTCCTCTGTACTTCATCCTCTGGAGCAGACAAAAGCAAGGAATGATGGGGAGGGGCGAGCTTTGGTATTCTGGTGGCGCACGCCTCCATTGTGGCCCTGTCACATCGCTTTGGGAGGAGGCCAAAGGAAAGGTGGGGGTGGCTGGGGAGGGGGTTGGCCTTTGCCTGGTTAACATGCAAATGAAGCGTTTAATGGGCCTGAAAAGGTCATGGAGGTCGAGCTCTGTGATAATCGAGAAAGAGATTAAAGCACCATCGAAGCAAATGTGTGGGTGTTTGTGGGTGGCTGAGCAGCATTGCAGCTGGACTTCTTTCTTTGCTCAACAATGTTAGAAGCTCTTCTGTGCATTTCCAGCTATTTATGTTTATTTTTTTTTGTTTTTGTTTTTGTATTTGTGAACTAAACGAGATTAGCTTTGCATGATTCATGAATTACTGGAAACTTTTGGACATGTTAAATATGACGAATCACCACTGGAACATATTTTGCATAGATAGAAGCAGAATAGATCTGCTTTAAAGCGTCGACGTGGCGAGTAAGATTGTCAGATTGTTTCAGAAACTGCAGATTTTATCTATCCAAAAAAGAACAATTTAAATCGATTACAAGATGAAATCATACATTTACAATTAAATTCAGTGTAATTAATAACAAATTTTAAATGGAACGTAACAACAGTACAAATAAAAAAAAAACATAAAAATACAATAAAAATGTTTTGTATGAAATATTAAGCGATTAAATAATTTTTAAAAATAAAACACAAAAGAAAAAAATTATAAAAATATGGGAAAATCAAGTGTATCAAGTGATAGTAGATAAAAATCAGTATTAATAAAATAAAGCTCTCTTGGACATAAATCAAACCGAACAAAAGGAACAGATGGAGAAGCAAAGAGAATTAGTAACATAACGAGTGACGATGGCTTTTCTCAGGCTTGATGGTGTGGGTGTGCAGGTTGTTTGGGGACAATCAATTTTGTATGATATCTCTTTTTTTTTTATTGATATGCACCCTGGGGAGGTAAATGCCATCATGGCTCGTGCTATAGATGTCTGCTTGGTGAACGATTGATTGGTCTGGCATTTGATCCTGTGGCTCACAGTGTAGGATGGGGACACAGAGCCATGAGAGCACTCATGGCCACACTGCTCACCATTCCCCACCTCTGTGGTTCCTCTCATCCCTTTCCCATCATTTATCTCCCCCTATTTGTCTTGATTCCCAACAAAAAGGCCTGGTTACGTCTGCTTTTAAGATGATATTTAATATATTTTTAATTCCATACTTAAAGTCTGAATGAAACATGACTTTGTGATAGAAACTAATTGCACTCAAAATGTAAAAATACAAAGGATACCTTGTTTCCAAGCACATCGATTAATCTTTGAATTTTTTCTTTTAAGAATCCTTTTTGTGGCATCACATTAAGGTGACGAGAAGTTCAAGAAGGCTCTCTGTGAGGTACAAACCGCAAGGATGGACAGAGAGCCATGCTGACTTATCAAAAGTAAGCAAAGGGACACCCACTCAATCCAAATTTAAAAACCTTCCAGATGCTATATAAGCATTTAAATGAGCCAGTTGTCTGATATGTGTCACTTCATAAATCACTAAATGCACTGGACTGGGGTTGAGCTAAAGCAGTACTGGCTCATTGCAGTTATTCACCTTTGATGCTCTCTCTTATAGATTTTTTAGGGCGATTTGTGGTTAATGGTTCGAAGATTCTACCTATGAGTCGCCCCTGCTGCAGATCCCTCTGTGAAATAATAAAATGATAATGTAAGGCAGAGAGGAGCTTTTAATTTGTAAATTGGGCTCCACTTCCTTCTCCGTGTGCCAGACACAGTAAAGGGAGAACCAACCAGTTCCATCTTCATCTTCTACTTTGATCAGACACTTAATGCAGCTGGATTCCCAGCATATATTTTCTTAAATGGGAGGTAATGAAAAAGCTGCAGGTATTAGCACATAAAAGACTGAAGCACGGGGGGATGTGAGAGCTGTAAGCCGGTGACTGTGAATTAATGTGTTCAGTGAACATACTATGAATCATAAAAGCAGATGGAGCAGCAGGATGGATGTTTAACATATGTGGATGAGTGCTTTCAGCAGTCTGCGCTGCCACCGTGTGGCGAGCGAAGGTATAGATGAGAGCCCCAAAATGTGCCCAACGTTTCCTTCTTGAAATAAAAGTCTGCTTTACAAACCATCGGTCAAAGCTGGATGAATATGAGAGTATTACAGGCAGGAGGAGAACTGCTCTATTGCCACCATTTCCAATGAAAGTCCATTTCCTTTTGGGAGTCTCAGAGGAGAAGAATGCTGTGGGGGGAGCGAGGCTGGAGTCGCTCTTATCACTGCCACCTCCTATAAGCAAATTTATAGAGACATTTCTCTGGCGTGCTCAGCCTAAACGTCAGATTTCTAATCCTGAGTAATCCTCAGTGAGAGGGTGAGGGAGGATGTATGAGACAGCTCGAGCTGTACCAGGAATGTTTCTGTGCATCAGCGTGAGGAAATCTGAGCGAGGATTCACGCTCATAAATCACCTTTTAATAAGCAGAGTGACGTTAGAGCAGCACGGGGATGGAGATGGAATCATCAGACTCATTTCAGCGTTGCTCATTTAAACCACATGGAAAAATGTTTCATAACATGACATTTTCATGGGAAACAGGATGATGGGCAGCTGCCAGCGTCTGTTCACAAATGTCTCAGTTACAGAAAACAGGGCTGGGATTACTCCCTCCTCCTTTTTCCTCGTGCAGGTTTTCTGAATGGGAGCTGGTATCATCAGCGGGATTTAGAGTGTAAACTGGGCTGTTACAGATCACAGCAGCATTTCAAAAGGAAACACAGATTATCATCATATGCTGTGCCAGTAATATGATGATAATAATTATAATGTTTATCTGCGTGGCACTTATCAAAGCCAGTGATATAAAAAGCTGTACAAAGAACAGATAACACACAATAAACTGAAATCATAAACCAGGAACTACAGTTTAACTTTTATGACAGGTTATGAAGGACATCCTGGAGTGAAAACTGAAAAAAATGTGAAAATTAACCACAATAAAAATAAAAACTAGGCAAATTTAAATGAAGCAACATTTTGTATAAATTCACTTTAACAGAACAAAATTCAAAACTGAACTGGGTTGAACAATAAATAAATAAATAGACTAAAAGAATAAAAAATAAAAATTGAATGATGGTAAAATGTCTAAAGTTTGTTTGTCTTTAACCTTCTTCAATCCAAACTAAGCTAAAATAAAATAATACACACACAAACAAGAACTACACACCAGAGACTGCTTTTTATCATCTGTTTCTATCTACTTCATCAGAACAGAATAGAATTGAAGGAGAAATAAAAAATAACATTTGCAGAGATCTGGGGACCTTCTATAAACTTTGACTTTCTGTTAAATCCAAATATTTTACACTCTTAAAAATTTGTTCCTGTAAACCAAGCAGTGTTGGTTTACATATGTTTAGTATGAACAAAAATGGTTTTAGTTTCATGATGTTATACTAGGGTGACTAGGGATGGGTATCGAAAACCGGTTCTTGTTGAGAACCGGTTCCCACTGTTTCAGTTCCTTGGAATTGTTTGCCATTTTTGCAAACGATTCCCTTATCGATTCCAGTCGCCCCGAATGACGTCACCACGTTGCGGAGCGTCATTTACCTGGCAGGAAACACGGCGGCTCAAACGCTCAAAAGTTTGGTTATACTTTACGAGAACGGATGACAACAGGGCAACTTGCAATACTTACAAAGTAGATATTTCATTTAAGGGAGGAAACACTACAAATATACAAAAGCATTTACTCACAAACACGATGACCTTAAATGAATGTCGTGTTTTTAATTCCGAACTCGTGAATCTCAACCCAGCAGCAGCGGTAACGTTTGCACGTCCTCTCCCGTTAATGCAGCAGGTAAATAATCAACAACAGTGCATATTATGTTAGTGCGATCTGCCTTATTACAAACCTGCCATTACTGTGCATTTAGGTGACCATCATGAGAGAGACAGAGTCTGGCTCAGATGCTGGCAGTTCTCGCTGCAGTCTACCGTAGCGTCTCCTTTCAGGCAGGATAGACGAATGTCACTGAGCAGTGACTCAGTTTGTGGTCAAAGGCTTGAACCCATTTGCCACAGCAGATGATTTTCGGTAAGTGAATGTGTTTAATTGTAGGCAGGGACATTATTGGATATTCTTGTGTAATTGCTACAGAAGAATATTTATTTTATTATTTTACATTTACAATTTTTTTTTCCTGGGGACCCTGTGACCCCCCATTGAAGAGCCGTAGGCTGTGGATCTCTTAAGATCTCACTGTTGGGTTTGTAAGGCCATGTTACTCCTAAATTTCTATCTTGTTCAAAGAGAAGATATAAAACAAAGTTCTAAGCTAATTGACCTTAGTGTTCTCCTTTTTTAAAAAGAATCGATAAGAGAATCGATAAAGAATAGAATCGTTAAACAGAATTGAAAATGGAATCGGAATCGTGAAAAACTTATCAATACCCATCCCTAAGGGTGACCATATTTTGATTTCCAAAAAAGAGGACACTTGGCCCAGTCGTGAAGAACTTTAAAAATACTGTTTGCTTAAAGAAAATTTTACCATATTTAAACGATGCCTTCTCCGTGCAGTTATTGAATGATGAAATAAAAAAAAATGTCATATAGGCTTTTACAAGTCAAAAGTGCAAAAAAATAGGATAGTTGCTCATCCTATGTTAGACTACATAAACAACCACCGAAATTAGATTTGTAATGATGGATGTGGGTCATGCGAGAAAAATAATTAGTGAATCCCTAACTAAAAATAAAATGAAATTTAAAAAAGAATCAACAAGTAAAAATATAGATTAAGCAGCCTACACAAAAAGTACAAACTTCAATGTATTACAACAAAGCGGCTGCATGAAGTGAAACATCTCATTCTGTGAGAAATAAAACAGAATAACAGGATCTTTAAAAAATGGTTGTTCGATTGTTTTATTTTGTTGTTAATTGGGACTTTAAAAAAGTATATCGATAAAGTTTCAATCGTTGAGGAAAATCGGAATTTTAAACTTGTGTCGCGGAACTGTTGTTGAGCTGTTTCATTCGGATGCATTTGACCAGTGCACGCAACATGGAGGACGGTGTGTAAACAGAAGCGATGGACGCGGCTTAAACGTTCATTTTCAAAGAAACTCCGCTGCTCTCTGATCGCATGAAGCCGTGAAGGTGGAGGTCTTCGGGTAAGCAATATAAGGAAATGAATGGAGTCACTTTGGACGCTTTTATTCCCCCCGCCCCCCATTAAATGTGATCAGAAAAGCTCGCAGAGAACAAGAAGAGCCGCAGAATCTGCTCGGACGTTTTCTAATTTACAGTTTTATGAAACATGAAGAGTGAGAGACTGTGTTCCACAGTAAAACTACAGAAGTGGAAGCGGGGAGGTTTTTTATGCTGCTGTAGTTCAGGGGGGACTGCGCCTGTGCGAAACTGTCAGGTGACCTCCCCGTGTGCATCTCCTCTCAGGGTCTGACTGGTCTGAAATCAGCGGGGTAACATGCTTCCTGTCCGGCAGCTCCTGCGGCTCCGGCCTGCGGTTGCTGTCAGCTGTGCCACTGGGCAGAGGATCCATAAACTGGCCTCTGTGCAGAAGGTCACATCACTTACCCCAAAGAAGTTGCATAGCTTGCTGTATCCCTTCAGCGAGCTGGAGGCTTACCTGGACAGGTGCGTAAAACAGGGCTGGTTCTTAGTCATCAGTAGAGGAGATTTTGTGAATGTGAGCTGGCATCATCGGCTGGAGTTGCACTGATAACTGTGAAAGATAACATCATCAAGTTTATTTGTACAGCACCCATTACAAGCAGTCGCACAAAATGCTTCACAGAAACATGTAAGACACAAAAGAAATTAAACATTACAACAAATAAAACAGAAATTATGCCACTGTTCTCACAACTAATTTAATTTAAAATGTTTAATTTAAAATATTTATGTATGTGTAAGTTATGGAAAAATGTACGGATGAAACTATAAATCTGTGTGAAAGTTTTCATGAATCAAAATGAAAACAGACAATCAAGACAGCAATACATGTGAACTCACTTTAATTAAATAAAAATACCTGAATATAATATATATAATATATATAAATAATAAAGCAATAAAAAACACTCTGAGAGTGCAAGCCTCCAAAAATCGGAGGGTAGCATGTCAGCTCTTTACTTTGATTACACAAACATAATGTAGGTGTAGGTAATAGATAATGGGTACAAGCCTGTAAATAACTGCACATGAATAACTTTATCTTATTATATAATATTACACTGCAGCATATTTCTAACTAATGAGGCAGCTCATTGGTATCATTTTGACAGACTTCATTTTTAGTAAGGTTTTTATTGTAAAAGATTTGGAGGAAGTATTTTTACCATTTAAAAAATATAAATGAGTTTGCCAGTTGCTTCTGTTTCAATCTGTAGCATATAGCTGTTGATACAGACATTTTCTAATGAACTTGAACCATATTTGTATTTTCAGGTCTGTGGACCGGACACAGTTCCAGCTTTTTGATCCCACTTTGGAGGACATGATTGAGGCAGAGAAGCTCTTCCACTCTTCACCGTCTCATAAGATCGATTACTATATCTCTGCAGAAAGGATGGAGCACGCACCCGATCTCAAACAGCCAGAGGTCAGAGGACAGCATTGCTCAAAACATTGTACATAAATCATGGACGTAACTTCTTGTGTTGGGAGTGCTGTAAACATGCATTCTTTCTAATGGCCAGTAGGAGGCAACTCCTCAGCTTTTAAAAAGAAGGCCGTGAGAGAATAAGCCTACTCACTAAATCTGTGACCTCATAAAACACTTTTCTGATGAGACCGTGGTCTTAGTTGCTAGTGACCTCCATCTCTTATATACAGTCTATGGCCTATATCTATATCTATCTACAAAGTTGTATAATGCCAATCTGTGTATGTTACCATTGCCACAGTGAGACAGACAAGCTCAAAATCCATATCTTGATACTATCATGATACACTAACTTTCACAGACGCTCAGCTGACTCTTAACTGCTAAATAGAGTCTCTGAACTGGACCTCTGGACCACATTTGTGCTCTTGGAGCCTTTTGGAGCATTTTAATTCCATAGTTCTGACCAATAATATGGGTGTTGTGCACTGCATTTCACTAACAGACCATCCAAAAAGTCTGAGCTCCAGTTTTGGAGTGATTTTGTTTAGATGTTACTGAGCACTAATTAGCTGGTATCTGTGGATGCAGCATTAGCTGAAAACATAGCATTTGTTCCTCTTGTCTAAATATGACGCCACAGAAACAAGATATTGAGGACTGCAGTGCTGAGATCAACAGGAGTTCACAAATCAATAAGTGATGCCAGTTTAGCTGCGTCCATCATGAATTTCTTTAGCCTGTCATTAATAGTTAATGTAAGGTGGCAATTTACCCAACAGTACATTGCAGGTTTGTTTAATAGGTAAATACTTGATCAAAGTGGATTACAAAGGGAAGGGTTACGCATATTTCTGTTTGCTCTTAATGATATATTTATTGATAAAAGTGGGCTTTTCCCCCCCATGCATTTGTCATGACAACATGTCTTCTTTCAAACATGTTGATGCTTTGACTATAATTTTCCACTTCTTGTCACTACAATATAATTGTTTCCTTTCTGGTTTATAATTGTCATTTTTCTACTCTTACTGGGCACTCAAAGCACTTCCACAAAGTAAACCACATTTACTGGACAAAGCCTCTTTGCTAACAGAGTGAGGGTAGCAACATTTCTTGCTGGAAAAGGTTTGAGGTGGAAATTTTGCCTCAAAGTGACAATGAAATCAGCTCAGAAGATGAGTCGGGTTGGATTACTCCTCCTTGCAGAAAAGTGACTCAAAACCATAACTGAATGATAAAGTAAATGTTGTAGGTATGAGGAGCACAAACAACCATTTAAAAAAGGATTCTTGTGTAAAATATGATCACTTTACTCAGTTATTTCAGTGGTCACTTGAGGTTTAACACAAAACACTTGTGCAGAATAATTTCCCTGACTCTGGGTCAGGTAGGATGGCTGTGTAGAAAGCAGCTGGTAAAGAAAGAGAATGTGGACTTTAAGTAGCGCATTCGCCCCTCCTCAACCCTAAATGGATGAAAAATGTAACCTAATGTCTCTTCATCCTCATGAATAATGAAGCAGAACTGAACATGGCTAATAAATCATCAGATTTATAACCTCATGGAGAAGAACGTTAAGCTCTGGCAGCGAGTGTTAACAGGACCAAGAGGCTCAGTTACCACTCGGCCTTCTCCAGAAGGCGAAGCGTTCAAAGCTTGATGACAGTGTCCACCTGGCAGGTGTGCCACGTGGCTAAATGGCACTAAAGGCGATATGGTGGCAACTGGAGCAGGAAAAAGATTCCAGGATAAAAATCACAGAACTGTAAATTACAGCACACAAATCTGCAGCTGACTCCCTGTTGGTGTTTTCCAGGTGTGTTTTATCGGCAGGAGCAACGTGGGCAAGTCGTCTCTCATCAAAGCTCTGTTTTCTCTCACCCCTGAGGTGGAAGTCCGAGTCTCTAAAACTCCAGTGAGTAACTCGTCACTCCAGTTATAAAATGCTGTATTTACATTCACACCTGATTGTTGCTGATTTTCTGTTGTTCTTTGGCCACTCTGGCTGTGAAAATGACTTAAAATGATCTTCTCTATGCTATTAGATGGCTTTTTTTTTAAATACTCTTAAAATTATGACCTTTTTTGGAAGTGGAAACTTCACATTACACTTTGCATATTCAGTTTCTTTCTTACGGTGAGGGAGGAGATGTAAGAATTTCTGACCAACGCACTTAAACACAGACGAGGCTTAGCTTGTAGAAACGTTTTTTCTAAAAATAACATGTTTTTATACCTGCATCTAAGAAATGGAGCAAATCCTGGGAACTACTTCAGGTGGTACACATGTTTCTCAGTTTCATGCCTGTTTAAGCTGCAAATTTCCCATCATTCCCTCTGCCATGACATGATGGGAGGTGATGAGTTTGGACCTTGGACAGGAAACTCTAATCTGCCTCTATTATAAATCAGTCATCTCAAACATTAGTTATCTTACTGAAAATGTATTAAAAAGGTACTGATGTACGTTCAGTACCCTGCTATCATCAAAAATACTTCTCAGTTTGACAAAACTGAGCATAAAAGTTAAAAACATAAATTTTGCACTATAGAAAGTGTTGGTAATATGATGTGCACATTTTAATTGAATTTGTGTTGGTGTGGGGACCATTCAGTGTGTGTTCTGTAAATGTGTTACATGTAGAAAATAATAAAAGTCACTGTTTTACAAAGAGATTGGCTCAGAAGATGCACATTTGCCACAGGGATAAAAATAAGATAGAAACTTCACAATAAGAAGGCCCTGAGTTCATTTCCACCATCGTGGTCTTTTTTTTTTTTTGTGGAGTTTGCATCTTCTCCCTGTGTTTGTGTTGGTTCTTTCCAGGTATTCCCGCTTCCTCCCACAGTTCAAAGACATGCAGTTAGTGAGCATTAGTTAATTGGTAACTCTAAACTTCCCATAGGTGTGAATGTTAGTGTAAAGGTTTGTCTGTCTCTATGTGTTAAGCCCTGCAACAGACTGGCGATCTGTTTAGGATGTAACTAAAACTGGGCATACACTGTGTGACTTTTTTTTTATTTTTCTTTGTCGTCAGTCGCTTAATTCAGCTCCTGCCTAAACTGTACAATTGAATCGCAAGGGTTAGAAGTTCGTAGGGCACGATGCAGGTCTCACACTATACGGCCTGATGCTCAAACTGTGCGTCCATAAAATGAAGCTTATCATACAAAATCTGTCTCTCGCTCTCCCCCTCTCTGTCTTTCACTCACACAGACACACACACACCATCAACTTTGCTAAATTGCTAATGAAAAACATTGACCAGGCAGCTGCAATTGAGCAGCAAAGTCCATACAACAGTTTTCACGGTTGTTTTGATCGTGATAATTTTGTGAAGCCACATCGAAAATCCTCAGATGAGTTTGCCAAAGTTCTACAAGTTCGCTTGTACGCAGATCACACACTGCACTGACATGCTACTCCATCTTTTCTTCCATTTCCATTTCTGTGTTTGCGTTATGAGGGTTACAAACAATCAGCAAGAATCAGGATTTTTTCTGGTTATTTAAAACTTATCTGAAAATCAAAGTAAGAGTGGAAAAAATAACTAGACCAAAAAATCTCAATGGTTTTAATTTTACACATAATCAGCCTGATTATAGAGACTAGGATGTCTACATGTTTGCATGTTTTACCCATCTGGAACTTCTTACATGCTGCTCCTCCTTGTGATAAATAAAAAGACTGAAACTAATAAAAACTAAACATTGTAATTTAATGTTAAAAAGTTGAAACACACTCACTGATGCTGCAATGATTGAGTTCATCAATATCTGGACATCATAAGCTTTGCCTGTGTCTTACCTTCAGGGTCACACAAAGAAGATGAACTTCTTCAGAGTGGGCAAAGCCTTCACCATCGTGGACATGCCAGGGTATGGACACAAGGCACCCAGAGATTTTGTGGATATGGTAGAGCCTTACCTCTACACACGGAAAAAGTAAGTGATGAAGAGCTGATGAAAGACTTGTTTGTGTTGTTTATTCATGATGTCTATGATGGAGCAATACTGAGGATTTCCTCTGACAGTTAGCCAAAGAAATCATGCTATGAAACTATCCTGAGGGGTTGAGGTAAGTAAGAAAAAGTTGTTTATTGCAGTGAAAAACCAGTTTGGCTAATGCTATCTGCTAATATAAGCCTGTTTAGTTTGCCTTGTAGTGATTGGTCATTGCTGTTGTGATGTTTTTGCCAACAAAGACATGTTCACAAAAATCAGCCCTTTTCTTTCCAAGCTCCAAGCTCTTTAGAGTACTATGACCTGGATGACTGAGAACTTTCACAGACAATATATACAAAACTTAAAAGGTGGTTGACCACCAACATTTTAAAAAGGAAAATGTTTAACATTAGTAGTCTTAAGCTTTTAAATGCAGTCTCTTATATTAATTTGATCCTTCCCGCTTATTTAGGAGTTCCTAATAAGTACAAACTAACACTGAAACTAATAAAAACTAAATGGATGTTCACCAGGTCTCAGGTGACACATCTACGTTTGCGGTGAGCTTAAATGTCACTCAGCGTTTGTGCTCCTGTCTTTCTGATGGTGAGCGACCGTGTCTTCCTGGTGTGAACCTGGTGTTCACTAAATAAAAACTTGCGTAACATGTCTTCTTTCAGCCTCGTGAGGACGTTCCTGTTGGTCGATGGCAGCGTCGGTCTGCAGAAGGCTGACCTGATTGCCTTGGAGATGTATGAGGAGACCGGATGTCCGTATGTGGTAGGACTCTGGCTTAATTTCAGTTTTGTAATCATCAGGATGATTTGGTGCGAAAAAAGGTTTAAGATCTTGCGTTTTGTAGAACAAGTGAAGCCTGGTTAGTTGATTGAAAGTAACTAAATTTAATCAGCTTTCATGTGGAATATTTTGTGGAATTAGGGTCTCTTTGGGTTTGCGCTCTTTGGTGGAGTTGTTGAGCACTAACCAATCAATCAGCTTTATTCGCCACATGCAGGTTGCCCTGCAGTGGAATGGACCCGCCCCCGACCTTACACACACAACACAGACATCACATGGGGATATAGGTCGGAGATCGGTTACAGAAAACCACTGAAATGTACACTACAATGGGAAAGTACAAGAGGAAAAAAGAGACCTCTACTCATGCTGGGCTCCTGGGAGGACAGCATGAGAACAGGAAACAAAAAAACTCCTCTGCACAGAAAGCACATGTCCACAGCACACTCCTGAGCAAACACAGCAGCCATCCTGCCACTGCGCCGCCACTCCAGCGCGGGCCCAGACCCGCCGTGTTCGCCAGGAGGAAACAAGCATCGAAGTGCCTCCCCCTCCGCCTTACATGTGGCTCATTCTTCTTCTCAGTCCTTCATCATTATGTCCACACTGAATTAATGCTGAACGTTCCCACTCAGCTATTTAAAAACTGGCCGTTAAAATGAAGCAGCCCCGCTCGCTGCGCACTCTGCGGTCAATTATTCATGCTCTGAGCTGATTAAACACTGCAACACATTAAGGCTGTGACAGCACAGTCGAAGACAGTTTCAAACTTAAAACTGATATTTCTGTGAAGTTGAAAAAGAAATGGGGAGTGTACACACTTTAAGTATGATTACATGGAAGTAGTGGTTGCAAATGATCGGATTCTTTTAATGATTTACAAGGCAAAGGACTGAGACTTGTCAGTGAAGTTTATTGTGTGTCACATGGTAGTAGGTGGCAGGAGGTCTACGTTCTCTTGTCGATGGATTTTCTTTACAGCTTTTACAGTCAAGGCTGCGCCCATTTTAGACTCCCCGGGTTGCTCGTTCATTTCTTTGAACTGCAGGAGAACAACAACAAAGTGAATCCTTTAAAATGCTGATCAGGGAGTGCAGTGTTTTTAAGAGGCCAGCAGGTGTCAGAGCTAGTCTGCTGTGTTAGTTCAAGATGGCAGAAGGAAGCATAAAGTGAAAGAGATCCTTGCTAAGGGAAGGGTCCATGTAAGGTACCAGTATTTATATAGTGCTTTTCCAGTCTTACTGGGCACTCAATACAGTTTAGAATAAAAAACTATTCTAACCGTGCTTTCGTGCCATTCCAAGCACTTTCATTTGCCACTTTAAAAGTGCCGGTTAACCTAACGTGCATGCATTTGGCCTGTGTGAGGGTGTCTACATCCAAAGAAAAAAACACAGGGACAATGGTCAGACTTCACTCAGAGACCACAACCTGGATTTTAACCCAGGATCCTCTGGTTGACAGGTGACAGTGCTAACACTTCTGCACTAGCTTAAAGTTATCAGTGGATCAGGATCATCTGATTCATAACTTATTTATAACCTTGATCACAAAGAAAAGTTTGAAGCCTAATCTTAAAAGAAGAGAAATTAGAGACTGTTTCTGTGTCCTGAATCCAAACTGGGAGTTGGTTCCACAGCAGAGGGCCTTGTCTCCCATTCTAGTTTTAGAAACTATGTAAGTCAAGTAGGCCGACAGACTGAGATAAGTGGAATAATATGGCACAATGTCTGTGAAGGTTCTCAGTCATCCAGGTCATCGTAGTCAAAGGAGCTTGCAAAGAAAAGCCTCTGGACTTCTTTAAGTTACTTGAAGACGTTTCACCTTCATCCGAGAAGCTTCTTCAGTTCTAAGGTCAAATGGTGGAGAGTCCCAGATATAAACCCAGTGGGAGTTTCCCCCCACAGAGGGACAAAGGACCCCCTGATGATCCTCTAATCGCCTGAGCCAAGGTGTGAAACTGGGTGTGGGTCCTAACCCTAACCCTACCTAACCTCAGGCCTGTTTTTTTTGTTGATTAAAAAAAAAATAAAAACCTCTTAACTAAAAATAAAAATCTACATGGTTGAAAAAAGAAAACTCATGATGCCTTGATCTCTGTTATACCCTCTTACATTTACCTTTATTTTACCAGGACGTTCCACTTAGATTGAAATCTCTTTTGCAAGGCTTAGCAGCTTTGCAAATTTAGATCGTTGGGGTTTAAAATGTCTAAATTTATTGCTGTGTTTCTATGAAGGTTTTTATCTGTTTACTCTGACACAGTGAAAAAAGGTGCAAGAACAGACCAATAACTGTTGAACATGCGAATAAAATTTGTTATATTGTTAAAAAAAAATCTAAAAGAATCAAACCTTCTTTCCCCCACCCCTCTCCCCCTTCTTCCCCGTTCTAAAGAAATTATTCAATGACTCATCTTCTAGCTGCTGATGTGATCTTGTCCTTTGGAAAACATACGTCTTTTTTTTTCTTCTTTTTAACAGTAGAGCAGTAACTACGGTGTGAATCCTATCAGATTAGATTGTTATCTGCAGACAGATTTGTGGAGATATGACCCAACAAGCCTTCACACGCTCGTTCACATCAGGAGAGAAGTCATACTTAAAGTTTACTGCAGTCAGAATGAAGGACAAGTCAGATTGAGCAGAAAAGATAACCCAGATAAAGACTGATAAGACGCCCTCTGAAGACAAACTGTTTTACACTGCAGTGGATGACTATGATTCCTCATAGCTGATCTGCACACATACCTTTACACTTTATGAGCCGTGAAAACTTTAAAGGTGCCCTATTAAAGTAGTAGGGCTAAAAAGCAGAAGAGATATTATGTATATTTACATACGCCCACTTTATACAAGAACTGATATTCAGCAACATCATTACTCAACTATATGTTACAGTTTATTAAAACACTGGTGCGATCAAAAAAAGCCTCCCTCACAAGGTAACTTTTGGGCATTTTTAGTGATTTATTGTAAGTGTTTTTTTTTCACAGAGGAATGATTGCACGGCATACATGTTTAATTAACTGAAAAAGTTAGTTTGAATTTAATTTAGGTTTTACCTAATCCACACAGACTCAAAATTATACATACATGTTTGAATATATACATATGCAAAATAATATATAGATATCTATTTTATTAGGTTGTGTTGAAATTTATACAGTGTCTTTTACCTTGGCAAGGCCAAGATCTATTAAATTTTTGTTAGTGATAGGCAAACCTTTTTTTTTTTTCCACCAATTACATTTACAGTTTGAGCTTCCAAAGAAATGATTAAAGATTTAAATCTTTCAGCTGCTGATGTGATCTTGTCCTTTGGAAAACTGAAGCATGGATTAAGAGAGACGTTTTGTAAAAGCTCATCAACATAACTCTCTCACTAGATCCTGACAAAAAGTTGCTGAAGAAGTGATTACAAAGAGCTGTTTAAGAATGGGTATCATATCAGACTCCATAATCTGTTTTCATTAAAAAGCGGATATTAGAAACTACAACTGGTCAGCATAAAACAGATTTATTTGACAGCGCTCACTAAATTGACCAATACTCGGAACAATGGAAAAGTCCAAGGCACTCAATGACGGTCTAAGAATGAGAATTGAGATGAGACTCACACAAGTTAGAAAGGTCTCTTGGAGCCATTCCTAGACAACTGATCATCATTTTAAAAAACTAAAATAAAATAAAATGTAACTACAAATTATATATCAGACACTGCTTTGTTTTAATTATCAGTGTTTGCTTTGAAGACTCCCAAAAAGTTGATTCTACTCTGGACGTACTGTTTTCAATGGGAGAAATGTTTCGTCGCTAATCCAAGTGACTCTTTCAGTCTCAGCTGAATGCAGGTTTCCCCAAAATTATAAACAGTACATTTGAATAATGAGTGAACCCGCTGACAAATAATAGGCTGTGAGGCCAGTTTATCTCTATCAAGAAAAGGATAAATTAGGTTTTGATTTCTTTTGTTTGTTTGTTTCTCTCACTGAAAATTCTACGTCCAGATGAACAGATCAAACTTTTTGTAATTTCCTTACCTGGATGATTGAGCATGCATGGAAACTTTGAAAACTGTTTACTCAGTTTTAATTTATGTGTTATTTTCCAGGGAGTCTCATAAAAATGTAACACATCAATAACAACTTCTCTAACTAGCAGTTGCTCTTTCAGCACATTCAGTTTCTCCCTGCTATTTCCAAGAGCCTCCTTTAAAAACAATGGCTAACCGAAGTAAAGGTTTCATGCGTCATTGTATTTTTAATGACTTTGGTCATTAAACTCATTAAACTAAAGTGCCACCTGGAGCTTCACTTTTTGAACGACAGCACAATGACACAAGTCACTGGGTTCACCAGAGCATGCTGGTGATTTTGTACTCAGGTTTTTATCCACCTTATGAGCCCACCACTACAAAACATAATTTATCCATTGATCATTACCGCCATTTACTAGTACATTTACAGTAGTTTGCCTGTTCATGCTATTATCTGTGAAATGAAAATTATACCATACTATAAGCGTCTGGACTTTGTTAAGTTTCTTATATGATGTATTGATGTATTGACGAGGTCCACTATGGGAAACTGTTGTGGAGAAATGGTTTTCAGGTTCAGTGAGATTTCTGTCTGAAAAGGTCTTCACCCATTTTTCCTGACCATCATTGGTTGTGAAGTCTTCCTTCCTTGTCTGTATTGTGTAGATTTTGACTGTGAAGTACAAGTTTTTCTTAGCAAAGTGTTTGGCCCACTGAGCCTTGTCCACAAACTTAAAAACTTAATCTTAAGTAGAGGAGAGTAGAAGTGTTTGAGTTCCTGAAGTATGACTAATCTTGTTCCAGAGTGTATCTATAGTGAAATGTACCTGTCTTATCCTTTCACTTAGAAGTTGATTTTGTGCTCTCCATAGATTCAACTCTTCTCTGTGTGCCTTCACCGTGGATCCAAGGCGCAAACTCTTGGGAAGAAGTCCCAATCTTAGAAAATCTTATGTTGAAACAGAGCTGGTTCCTATAATCCGTTTTTTTTTTAAAATTCCCTTACATACTCCCATACTAATTGATGGGTGTTCCTCAATATGTATGTGAGTTTCTCAGTTATCCAGGTCATTGTAGGCTTCAAGAAACTTAAAGAAGTCTAGACGCTTTTCTTTCCAAGTTCCTAAGATGATACCATAAGGTGTTGTATTTCTATAAATATGCACACACACACATATACATATAGAGGCCACTGATATCAAGACAACAAAGCTCCTCCTTTGGGGTGGCTGTAGCTCAGGTGGCAGAGCGGATCAGCCACTAACCAGAAGGTCGGTGGTTCAATCCTAGGCTGCTCCAGTCTGCATGCCAAATATCCTTGGGCAAGATACTAACCCCATGTTGCTCTCCGATGCATCCATCGGAGTGTGACTGTGTATGAATGTTAGATGCTTAGAAGTGCTTGTGTGAATGGGTGTGATTGGGTGAATGAATTAGCTGTATAAAGCGCTTTGAGTGCTCAGACAGAGTAGAAAAGCTCTATATAAGAACCAGTCCATTTACCATTTACTCACCATGCATGGAGGGTTTAACCCCAAACCCACCACCCTAAGGCTGTATGCTAAACGGAAAGAAAGAGGCCAGGGACTGGTGAGTGTCAGAAACACTGTCCAGGATTAGACCGGAAACATCCACAAGTACATCAGGAAGATCGCCACAACCAACCGTGTGCTTAGTGAATACCTCAGGCAGCACAAACCCAAGAAAGAAGACGAGCAAAGAGAAGAATTCTCATATAAGGACAGGCCACTCCATGGTATGTACCACCGGCAGAGGAATTGGCTGACATTCAGAAATCCCTGCAGTGGACATCAGACATTTAGAATAGAATAGAGTAATCCTTTAATTGTCCCACAAGGGGAAATTTGGTTGTAACAGCAGCCAAAAGGATAAATATACTACAAACAGTACACAGGACACCGAGCAGAAACATACACAATTTTTCTTACATATTTACATTAAGGACAATGGTTACTATAAACAGAGAGTACTGTACAGTTATTAAATTAAATAAAAATAATTACAGGTAAGAGGCAAACCAGGTTGTGGTGCGAATTGGTTAATTAACTAACATATTGCAGTTACACCATTGATGTAAACATCTATGTTCGTTGGGAGCAGTTCAGATTGTACAGTCTGACAGCTGCAGGGAGGAAGGACCTGCGGAAACGCTCCTTCATGCATCGAGGATGCAGCAGTCTGTCACTGAAGCAGCTCTGCAGCAACATCTACATGCATGGGGTGGGAGACTCTGTCCATCAGAGATGTTATTTTGGCCAGAGTCCTTCTGTCTCCCACCACCTGTACTGGGTCCAGGGTGCATCCCAGAACAGAGCTGGCCTTCCTGATGAGTTTATCCAACCTCTTCCTCTCAGCTGCTGATAAACTGCTGCTCCAACATACTACACTGTAAAAAACGACAGCTGCCACCACAGAGTCATAGAAGGTCTTTAAAAGCGCTCTCTGGACTCCAAATGACCTCAGCCGCCTCAGCAGGTAGAGTCTGCTCTGACCCTTCCTGTAAACAGCATCAGTGTTGTGGCTCCAGTCCAGTTTATTATTCAGGTGAACACCCAGGTACCTGTAAGAGTCCACTATCTCAATGTCCACTCCCTGGATGTTCACCGGTGTCAGTGTGGTGGGTCTGCGTCTCCGGAAGTCCACCACCAGCTCCTTGGTTTTCCCGGCGTTGATCAGCAGGTGGTTCTGCTGACACCAGTCAACAAAGTCCAGAGTCCACTGTCTGTACTCTGAGTCGTCCTCACCTGTGATGAGGCCGACTATGGCAGAGTCGTCAGAGAACTTCTGTAGGTGGCAGCGTGGGGAGTTGATGGAGAAGTCTGCAGTGTAGAGGGTGAAGAGGAACGGTGCCAGCACAGTTCCCTGTGGGGCCCCGTACTGCAGACCAGCGTGTCAGAGACACAGCCCTGTGACCTCACATACTGTGGACGTTCTGTGAGGTAGTCCAGTATCCACTGGGACATGTGGTGGTCCACTCCTGATAGCTCCAGCTTGTCCCTCAGGAGTCGTGGCTGGATGGTGTTGAAAGCACTGGAGAAATCAAAGAACATGATCCTCACAGTGCTTCCAGGCTTCTCCAGGTGAGTCAGAGCTCGGTGCAGGAGGTAGATGATGGCGTCCTCCACCCTGATGCCAGGCTGGTAAGCAAACTGCAGCAGATCCAATGAAGACCTCACCAGGGGGCGCAGATGGTTTAGAACCAACCTCTCGAGGGTCTTCATCAGATGCGATGTCAGGGCTACCGGCCGGTAGCTGCTGAGGTCCTTGGGATGGGAGGTCTTTGGTACCGGTACCACACAGGAGGTCTTCCACAGCTGTGGTACTTTCCCCAGTGACAGGCTCAGGTTGAACAGATAACCTAGGATGCCACACAGTTCATCTGCGCAGCATCTCAGGAGCCTGGAGCTGACGCCACCTGGACCTGCAGCCTTCCGCACCTTGATCTTGCGAAGCTCATTCCTCACTTGAAGTGCTGAGATAGAAAGAGTGGATTTTGGGGGAGGGGGGTGTATGTTGGAGTCCACAGAAGCCGGGGGTGGGTGTAATGACTGGGAGTTGGGAGGTGTGAAGCTGAGAGGTGTGAAGTCCTGAGATGAAGGACAGGCAGTCCCTGAAGATGAAGGAGAATGCAGCAGGGGGGACGATGCTGTGGGAGGGGTGGGTGTTTGATCAAACCTATTAAAATATTTATTTAGGTCATTCACCCACCCCAAGTCTCCTGCAGCCTGGGGGGTTGGATTTTGTCCTGAGATTGTCTCCAGGCTGTTCCAAACCCCTCTGATGTTGTCCTGTTGCAGCTGCTCTTCCATCTTCCTCCTGTAGTTTTCCTTTCCTTGCCTTATCTTCCATTTCAGCTTCTTCTGAACAACTCTCAGCTCCTGTTTGTCTCCAGATCTAAAGACTCTCTTCTTCTTCTTGAGGAGAGCCTTAATTTCAGGATTTATCCATGTCTTGTTGTTAGAAAAACAACGTACCTTTTTGATGGGTACGGTGTTGTCCACACAGAAGTTCATGTAATCCGTAATGCAGTCTGTGATGCTGTTGAGGTCATCCTCCAGGGGGCTGCAGAGGTTGTCCCACACAGTAGAACGGAAACAGTCCCTCAGGGCCTCTTCAGTCTCTGCCGACCATTTCTTTACTGTGCGTTTCACAACTGGTTCTCTGTGTACCAGAGGTTTATACACAGGGATGAACCAGGTTGTGATCTGAGCCCCCCAGGGGAGGGAGAGGTGATGAGCTGTATGCCTCCTTGGTGTCGGCATACAGTAAGTCCAATGTTTTATTGTCTCTGGTGTAGCAGGTGACATACTGGGTGAAGGTGGGGAGAGTGGAGGACAGGGAGATGTGATTAAAGTCCCCAGAGATCAGGAAAAGGGCCTGAGGGTGCTGCGTTTGGAGTCTGCTGGTTACAGTGTGCAGGACCTCACAGGCTGCTGCAGCGTTAGCAGAGGGCGGGACATACACAGCTATCATAATCATGTGTGTAAACTCTCGCGGTAGATAGTATGGTCTCATGCTAACCGCTAGCAGCTCAATGTCCTTACAGCATAGCGTCTCTTTGATAGATAAATGCCCAGAGTTACACCATCTATCGTTCACAAACACAGCCAGACCCCCTCCTCTCTTCTTACCACTCTCCGTTGTTCTGTCGGCCCGGATCAGATGAAAACCATCCATGTTTACGTGTGAGTCCGGAGTTAGCGCAGTTAGCCACGACTCTGTGAAGCACATCAGGCTGCACTCCCTGTAGCTCCTCTGATGTCGGGTAAGGGCTGCCAGTTCGTCTACTTTATTGGGGAAAGATCTCACATTCCCCATAATAATAGATGGAATCGCTGGCCGGTACCTCCTGACTTTACTGCGACGGCCGATCCCAGCCCGAGTACCGCGTCTCTTCCTCCTCACCTCGCGGGGGATGTTAGCTTGCTCAGCGGTAGGCAGGGCAGCGGAGGCTCCGAGGGCTAACAGCTGATCCCTGCTGTAAACAATGGGAGATCGGACCTCCACGCGCTCTCCGGACAAAGACGCAGTAAAAAATGTAATAAAGAATACCATTGTCCATAGAATTCTGAGCTCCATTGTGGGGGACAGCAGTCCACAATAGAAAAACAAAAACAATAACACAAAAACAACAGAGAAACATATATTAAAGAGAAAAAGGGACTCGGTCAGGTCGGAGCTGCTGATACTGGCTGCCAGCTCGGAGCGGCGCCGGAAGTTTTTTTTGGGTTTTTTTTTGAAAAAAAAAGTCATTTTGAATGACTAACCTCGTATTGTGGATGGATTACCTCAGTTGTTCTTCTGGCTGAAGTTTGGTCCTTTTACAACATCCTGCCATGCGATTACATTTGTTCCTGACCACCGAGAACACTCACGTTAACTTTTATCGAGTGGAAAAAAAGTTAGCTTGTTTATATTATGCTAACATAGCTGTGTAGCTAGCGGTCACGTAGCACATCATTATATACCAGCTAGCCAAACTTCAGTAACCCTACAAACGTCACTGCTGTTTAGTTTTCTGTCTTCATTTATGTTGGAAGTGATAACAGAGCTGTACATTTGAATTTGTTTCCAAAACCCCGCAGTCAGGACATGCTATATTGTATTTAGATAGAAGCTAGCGAGCTAGCTTCATGCTAACGTCTAACTCCGTTAAATGTCATAAATTCCGTTTTCATGGATGCCTGGATGTTAAACTCAATTGTTACACCTGGTAGAGCAGAACGCTGATCATTTTATTAAAGATGAAAGACTTTAGACAGTTTTTCTACTCTCAGTAATGCCATAGTGATCGTTTGATATATGGACCTGCAGCGGAGTTTAGGCCCAGACGCGGCTAGTGACGTCAGACTTAACAACCGGATAGATGCTTTAATACGATTATAAAGTCTTACCCTGTCTCTTGCCTGCTAAATTATGCTTTCAGCTATTGCTAGGTGGCTCTAGGCGGTGTATCATGTTCTAGATGTCGTTGGATCTGAAAGAGATTTGAAAAACAATTAAAAACAAGTCGTTTCCCTTGTTTGTTTTTTTAAACATTGTTTACCAGCAAGCACAAACCACTGCAAATCATGTAAACTAATTTTACCCATTTTGGTGCAAATAAAAGACACAACAAGAACACTGCTCTAAAGGGAATCTTTAAGCAGGTGGTGCAGACAGTTGCTCTCTCCTTTTACCTCCCGACTGCTTTTTACCTAGTTTTCCTTGGTGTTTGTGTTCTTGTCAACTCTGATAGCATGAGAATTCTTCTGGACAAGCTTGTGATTGGATGATAGACAATGTCCTCATGGGACTCCTTTCAAATCTGGATCAGGCATCAGTGAGCTCCTAGAAAATTCAGGTTGTCATTTCACAGTTACACTTTTATTTGCACCAAAGGAAGTAAAATTAATTTACAATAGTTCATACATGGACAGATTGAAATTTGAGTAGGTATTGTACTGTGTGCTGTTCTTTGAGAAAAGTGAAAACTAATCTTACTCCACAAGCTGACCTTTACTCAACTGGTTGAACAAGTTCATGTTTTAAGTTCAGATGTAACTACACATTTGAGTGATTGCATCTGGCCACTTGTTCCAGATCATATGCGGGAAATTTAGTCAGTCGCGATCTAGTCATGACACACAATCTCCTCTGTCAGTCCCAAGGCCTCCTTCAGGTTGGAGAAGGCCGGAAACACCTCAACAGGCTTCATTTGATGTGAAGGAGCAGCAACTTTATTCTCAAATGACCAAGCTCCTCACCCCATCTCTAAGGGAGAGCCCCACTCCTCTATGAAGGAAGCTCACAATCCATCACTACAGATGTGTGCATCAGAGCACCAGGACCTCTGCCCGATCCACAAATCCCAAAGTAGTGTCCCACAGAAGAATTGACCCATTTAGCTTCTTCAGCTCGAGCCTGGCTGGGCCAACTGATGTTCACCCTTGAGCCTCTCCCCAGGCTTGGCTTCAGATTAGGATCCCGGTAGCTATGTCCCAGGCAGGGTATGCTGGTACCTTGATTTTTCTTGGCATTGGAGTTATCTAAATCACTTTCCCCTGCATATTCTTTTGATTGGATCATGATGCCCAACATTTCAACATACAACAACAGATAAGTTGAATACACAACGCATTTAAAATAGGTATTTATTTAAGTTTTCCACACGGGCAGGTTGGGGCCTGCTTGCGTTTCCCCACCCGCAGACATCCCAGGTTGGGGCCCACTTGCGTTTCCCCATCCGCAGACTTCCCAGGTTGGGGCCCGCTTGTGTTTCCCCATCCGCAGACATCCCAGGTTGGGGCCCACTTGCGTTTCCCCATCCGCAGACATCCCAGGTTGGGGCCCACTTGCGTTTCCCCATCCGCAGACTTCCCAGGTTGGGGCCCGCTTGCGTTTCCCCATCCGCTGACTTCCCAGGTTGGGGCCCACTTGCGTTTCCCCATCCGCAGACATCCCAGGTTGGGGCCCGCCTGCGTTTCCCCATCCGCTGACTTCCCGGGTTGGGGCCCGCTTGCGTTTCCCCATCCGCCGACTTCCCAGGTTGGGGCACGCGCTTGCGTTTCCCCATCTGTCATGTGTCAGCTTTCTTTCTCCAACTGTTTAAAGTGAGGTTCATACGTTTTTGGACAGTGTCACAGTGCTTGTAGTCTTGCCTAAGCTGCTATTTTTAAACAATTTCAGATTCTTTTGTTTGTTCAGTTACTTTTGATATGACAAACGAAAAATTAAAATTAAAAAAGATTTCAACAGATAAAAGTAGGGATGTTTTTAGACATTTCTTTCTAGCACAGTTTTCTGAGGGGCAATTTTAGAGAAACATGGCTTAAAAATCATTTTAGTGAAAAGAATCACAGCAGCAACAGAACAGAATCACAAATTTTGGATACAATAACCAAAACTTGCTCTGTCAAAAAGACTCCCTGAACTCTGACTCACCTGGAGGATCAGTGATGTTCAGGTTGATGGTGATGATGGGACTCTTATTATTATTACCAATTTCCATGACAACAAAACATTTATATGTTCCACTATCAGTAATCGTCACATTGTTCAGAATCAAAGACACGTTTCCATCCTTCAATTCTATGTCCTGCAGTTCCACCCTGTTCTTAAAAGATGCATGCTGGTTGTCTGGATATAAGTGACTGTCCCGGTACAAAAGGACATATTAATCCAGGTCAGCTCTGTTCCACTCTACAACTAGAATGCTGTTGTTTGGAGCTCGGCATGGCAGAGTGACATTCTGTCCAGCCTCAGATGAGATGATTATCTGGTCTGAAAGAGAAAACAATACAAAGCAGTGAGGTTGAAGGGATAAAAGAGTAAGTGCTCACTTCTAAAGCAGACATACAGTGTAAACTGTAAATTAGATATTCAATGTGCGTTAATTCAATGTGCAAGTTTAAATTTAAGTTTAACTTGACATTATACTTTTAATTCTTCATATGAAGTTAGGTTTGTGTCTCTAAAGTACATTTAATGGTTGCAATCAGTTCTAGTCACTTCCTGGCCACTAAAGGGTTACTTAAATCAAGTGGTTCAGAAGAATATAGTGTTTTTGGTAGTCCTTATCAGGGTTTTACGCTTTAGGCGTTGGTAGAGGTAGACTAAAATCCACTTTAACTCCTGTGTCTTCACACTTAGCGGCTTTTATCATTGCTCACTGTTGTGAATTAGACGTTCACAAAAAAAAAAAAAAAAATGTCACAATACTGTTCATATAAAGCCATATGTAGTTGGGCTGTAAGAAAACTGTTTATGATGTGGCTCCAGTAAACATGTAGAATAAATAAAATGTAGAGTAAAGGAGAGATGAGTAGTCGAGTTAAATACCTGTCCTCATATTCCCTCTCTCCTCAGGCATCCTCCTCTCAAATGACTCATTCCTCTACAGCCTCACTCATTTTCCTCCTTTCTCCTGGCGTCTCTGGTGGGAGGGGCTTGTGAGGAAAATGAGTCAGGTTGTAGAGAATTGGATTAGTCCCTCTCGCCAGAGGTCCAAGCAAAGGAATCTTTTTTTTCCCCGTCTGTTTTTTTTCTCTCCCTTGCACACCCTTTCAAATGTCAGGCAATGTTTCAAGGTGAACATTTCAAATCTAATGAATCTAATTAAAAACTGATGACTTTCTCTCTCCTGAAGTCTTGACACGCCATTTTCAATTGACCCGAAAGCTTTAATACAACTTTAATATAACTTGCTAAAAAATTAATTTACGCTAGTGAACTTAGGGAATTCTTGTGTCCTTTAAAAAAATCAGAAAATTCAGTTTTAAAATCTTACCTGCAGATATCAACAAGCCCCCAACCAGTAAAGTGAAGATGATGAGTGACGTAGTTCTTTCAACAACTATGTCCTTCTTGTTTTTGGCTTTCCTCCTTCAGCTGTTAAAAACAAACTTCCTCAACAACAGATACTTGGTGACAGACGAGCTGTTTCATATAAACTAAATAAATTATGTTTCAGTAACTAAACTCTGAACCTGATATGGCTCCTTCGTGTTTTAGGGTCGACCAAAAACTGAATATACTGAGTCCACAGTGCGCATTTATACTGTGACCTAATAGCTTCCTGCCATGTGGCCTGACACCTGTACAGATTTCATTGGTTGTTCTGCTGGATCCTGGTTGATCCTCTCATTCTCTGGAACAGCTTAAAATAACTCTAAACGCAGTGTAAACCCACACTATAACAGCGGTGTGCTTCATTCTATTAATGGAGGTTTTCTTATTGCTTATGTTTGACAAACATTTTCTTATACTCTAGTAGTTTGTATTTTTTCTCACTCTTTAAGACTTGCTTATCCCACGAACAGCAACAGAAGCAAAGGCATTTATGGGGCCCTGTTCATGTTATTGCAAAATCTTTGTGCATCACAGTGTCCCCCTACATGCACTCACTGAACAAAATGCAACTTCCAATGGACTTCTCAAAAAGTGGCAGCTGAAATATTTGGTTCAGGTTGTCCTGCTGATTATGTTAACTGAGAGGCTTCAGTTTGCCTTCAGTACTGCTGCATGGAACAGAAGACTGTGCCCACAACCAGCAGAAACAACAGTATGATAGGTGTATCAAACACACTCCTTACGTTCCTGATGACCTTGTGTGGTCAAATGACCTCACAACAGCTAAATGAAACTTGCACTACATTGGAAGGGCCCCATTTGAGATATTGGAGAGCCTTTGATCCGATAAAGAAACTCCTGGTGTCACATGCAAAATTTGTTGCCTCCTTGATCAATTGCCAAAGTCTCAAATTATTCACTATAATCTTCTCAGGCCTTACAATGAACCTTTCCCCAAAGTTGGGACCAAATCACCTGCAGGTGAAATATCTCTACAGTCCCAGCTTCATCAGTTGACTGCATTATCAGGTGCTTTGCCTTTCAAAACATTAGAATCCACAGCTAAGAGGAGCTGGAATGTTCAGGGCCACAGCCCCGTAACCTCTTTGGTACCCTAAGGTTTGTCATCCAGCACCTCTCAATCAGTAACATCGCCTTTCCCATTCTTCTTTGAACCCTTTCCTTAACCTGAGACTGTAACGGCTCCCACCTATGGCCATGGGGTGATAGACCAATCAGAGGCTGTCCCCTCAACTCCTGATCAAGTATCTGGTTATTACACATAGTAATAACTATGTGTCAAATCTACCTAGTTTGTTTTCCTGCATTTACCTAAGTCTAGGATTTCCTGGCTACTGATTGGTTAGTGAAGTTACATGGGGGCTGACAAAGGAAGTGTTGTAGTTGAAGTGTCCTGAGAGTAAAGGTGCTTCTAAGAAAATTATTTGTCTCCATCTTGCTGTTTCTACTAGTTCAGAGCAGGGGTAGGGAATGTTAGTCCTCAAGAGCTGGTGTCCTGCAGGTTTTAGATCTCACCCTGGGTCACCACACCTGAATCACATTAGTTTGTTACCAGGCCTCTGGAGAACTTCAAGACATGTTGAGGAGGTAATTTAGCCATTTAAAACAGCTGTGATGGATCAAGGACACATCTAAAACCTGCAGGACACCGGCCCCCGAGGCCTGGAGTTCCCTACCCCTGGTTCAGAGAGATTCAGATCAACATAATGAACCCTCACTTTACAATATCACAGGCTTTACTGTGATATATGAAACAGGTGCAGAGTCTCAGCCTATCCTACCTGCTTCATGTCACAGAAAATGATTTCTAATATTAATTACTAATTTAAGAAAATACCTTTTCGATTAAATTGATTGACAGTGCTCACACATGTTCACTACAGTTCTTGTTTTGAACCACTAGATGTCAATAAACCTTCATTTTTATGGTGTAAAGAATGAAACTATTTATATTCCTGATGTTTCACAGTTTAACATTTTTTTCATATTTCAGACTTTCTGCAAGTATTTCACAATAAAAAAAAATCTTTTCATACTTTTTTCAATTTGAAGGGCTGAAACACTTTCCATGTGAAATGATGCTCCGTGAATCGCAACCTTATCGTGGTGGAGGGGTTTGTGTGTCCCAGGGATCCCAGGGGCTATGTTGTCTGGGGGCTTTTGCCCCCTGGTAGGGTCTCCCATGGCAAATTGGTCCTGGGTGAGGGACCAGACAAAGAGCGATTCAGAAGACCCCTATGAAAAAAACACCGAGGGAACAGTTTACCCTGCCCGGGATAGGGTTACCGGGGCCCCGCCCTGGAGCCAGGCCCGGGGAGGGTGCCCGAGGGCGAGCGTCTGGTGGCCGGGCCTTAGTCCATGGGGCCCGGCCGGGCACAGCCCGAAGAGGAGACATGGGCCCATCCTCCCGCAGGCCCACCACCCGCAGGAGGCGCCATAGGGGTCGGGTGCATTGTGTGCCGGGTGGCGGCCAGGAGCGGAGGCCCTGGCGGACTGACCCCCGGCTGCCAAGACTGGCAATAGGGACATGGAATGTCACCTCTCTGGTGGGGAAGGAGCCTGAGTTAGTGCGTGAGGTTGAGAGGTACCGGCTAGATATAGTCGGGCTCACCTCTACGCACGGCTTGGGCTCTGGAACCAGTCTCCTGGAGAGGGTCTGGACTCTGTCTCAGTCTGGAGTTGCCCCTGGTGAGAGGCGGCGGGCTGGGGTGGGTATTCTAATATCCCCTCGGCTTGCTGCCGGTACGTTGGGGTTTTTCCTGGTGGACGAGAGGGTTTGTTCCCTGCGCCTTAGGGTCGGGGAACGGGTCCTGACTGTCATCTGCGCTTATGCGCCGAGTGGCAGTTCAGAGTACCCAGCCTTCTTAGAGTCCCTGGGGGGGGTGCTGGAAGGTGCTCCACCTGGAGACTCTGTTGTCCTGCTGGGAGACTTCAATGCTCACGTGGGTAACGACAGCGAGACCTGGAGGGGCGTGATTGGGAGGAACGGCCTCCCTGATCTGAACCCGAGCGGTGCTTTGTTATTGGACTTCTGTGCTAATCACAGTTTGGCCATAACGAACACCTTGTTCGAACATAAGAGTGTCCATAAGTGCACGTGGCACCAGGACGCTCTAGGCCGTAGGTCGATGATCGATTTTGTAATCGTATCACCAGACCTGCGACCATATGTTCTGGACACTCGGGTAAAGAGAGGGGCTGAGCTGTCAACTGATCACCACCTGGTGGTGAGTTGGATCAGGTGGCGGGGGAGGACGCTGGACAGACCTGGTGCACCTAAACGCGTAGTGAGGGTGTGCTGGGAACGACTAGCAGAGGCCCCAGTCCGCGAGATCTTCAACGCACACCTCCGGCAGAGCTTCAACAGCATTCCGAGGGAGGCGGGGGACATCGAGTCCGAATGGACCATGTTCAGCGCCTCCATTGCCGAAGCTGCTGCATTGAGCTGCGGCCGCAAGGTGGTTGGTGCCTGCCGTGGTGGTAATCCCCGAACCAAATGGTGGACACCAGAGGTGAAGGGAGCCACCAGGCTGAAGAAGGAGTCCTATCGGGCTTGGTTAGCCTGTGGGACTCCGGAGGCAGCCGACAGGTATCGACAGGCCAAGCGGAATGCGGCTCGGGCAGTGGCTGAAGCAAAAACTCGGGTGTGGGAGGAGTTCGGAGAGGCCATGGAAAAAGACTTTCGGACTGCCTCGAAGAGGTTCTGGCAAACCGTCAGGCGTCTCAGGAGGGGAAAGCGGTGCTCTACCTGCACTGTGTATAGTGCTGGCGGAGCGCTGCTGACGTCGACTGAGAAAATTGTCAGGCGGTGGAAGGAATACTTCGAGGACCTCCTCAATCCCACTGACGCGTCTTCCAAGGAGGAAGCAGAGTCTGGGGATGAGGGGAATGACCCGCCAATTTCTGGAGGCGAGGTCACTGAGGCAGTTAAACAACTCCTTGGTGGCAGAGCCCCTGGTGTTGATGAGGTCCGCCCCGAGTTCCTGAAGGCTCTGGACGTTGTAGGGCTGTCCTGGCTGACACGCCTCTGCAATGTTGCGTGGAGATCAGGGGCAGTACCCGTGGATTGGTAGACCGGGGTGGTGGTCCCCATCTTTAAGAAGGGGGACCGGAGGGTGTGTTCCAACTACAGGGGGATCACACTCCTCAGCCTCCCCGGGAAAGTCTATGCCAGGGTGCTGGAAAGGAGAGTTCGTCCGCTAGTCGAACCTCTGATGCAGGAGGAACAATGCGGTTTTCGTCCTGGTCGCGGAACACTGGACCAGCTCTTCATCCTCTCGAGGATACTTGAGGGTGCATGGGAGTTTGCCCAACCAGTCTACATGTGTTTTGTGGACTTGGAGAAGGCATTCGACCGTGTCCCTCGGGGTGTCCTGTGGGAGGTGTTGCGGGAGTATGGGGTGTCTGGCCCATTGCTATGGGCCATTCGATCCCTATACAACCGTTGCAAGAGCTTGGTTCGCATTGCCGGCAATAAGTTGGACTCGTTCCCGGTGGGTGATGGGCTCCGCCAGGGCTGCCCTTTGTCACCGGTTCTGTTCATAATTTTTATGGACAGGATTTCTAGGCGCAGCCAAGTGGCGGAGGGCTTTCGCTTTGGTGGCCTCAGGATCTCATCTCTGATCTTTGCGGATGATGTGGTTCTGTTGGCTTCATCGGGTGAGGGCCTCCAGCTCACACTGGAGCGGTTCGCAGCCGAGTGTGAAGCAGCGGGAATGAGGATCAGCACCTCCAAATCTGAGGCCATGGTCTCAGCCGGAAAAGGGTGGAGTGCCCACTCCGGGTCGGGGATGAGGTCCTGCCCCAAGTGGAGGAGTTCAAGTATCTCGGGGTCTTGTTCGCGAGTGATGGGAGAAGGGAGCCGGAGATCGACAGACGGACTGGGGCTGCAGCTGCAGTAATGCAGACGCTGCACCGGTCCGTCGTGGTGAAGAGGGAGCTGAGTGTAAAAGCAAAGCTCTCAATTTACCGGTCGATCTACGTCCCTACCCTCACCTATGGCCACGAGCTGTGGGTAGTGACCGAAAGGACGAGATCGCGGATACAAGCGGCGGAAATGAGCTTTCTCCGAAGGGTGGCTGGCATCTCCCTTAGAGATAGGGTGAGAAGTTCGGCTATCCGGGAGGGGCTCAGAGTAGAGCCGCTGCTGCTCCACATCGAAAGGAGCCAGCTGAGGTGGTTTGGGCATCTGGTAAGGATGCCCCCTGGGCGCCTCCTGGGTGAGGTGTTCCAGGCATGTCCCACCGGGAGGAGGCCCCGGGGCAGACCCAGGACACGCTGGAGAGATTATATCTCTCGGCTGGCCTGGGAACGCCTTGGTGTTCCCCCGGATGAGCTGGAGGAGGTGGCTGGGGAGAGGGAGGTTTGGGCCTCTTTGCTTAGGCTGCTGCCCCCGCGACCCGGCCCCGGATAAAGCGGATGAAGATGGATGGATGGATGGATGATGCAGAAAAGTCTGTTTTAGCCATAAAAAGAAAACAGAATTATTATACTATTATTCAACTTCTATGGATTTCTCATTCATTATTCTGCCAAATAATTTCTACAAAGTTTAGTTAAAGATACGTGCAAAAGGGAACAAAAACATTTCTCCGAAGTATGCTTTTAGGGATGTTTGGCTTTGTTACGATTAATTTGTGAGACTTACTCAGAAAGGTCGTAATGATACTCTTACAGGAAGTTTGCATGTTTTTCATTTTAATACATTTTAATACTGTTATGTCCTGCTAGGGCCGAAATAAATACAAACGTTGAAATTGTATTTAAATTTTCTCCAAGTTTGAATCAATTCCTTGTTTTCAGCACTTTTTCTCCTTCCTTTGCTGACTTTTCTTCAGTGTTTTTTTTCCCCACTTTGCCCTCTGATCACTTCGTTAAACCTCTCAAATTAAAAACTAACCCAAGTGTCATTTGTCTTCAGTCTTGACCTCACTGCTGATCTACATGACAAACCAAGGTCAGTGAGCTTCGTCTTTGTTAGTAAAAACTTAATTTAAACATTCAGGTGTTGATTTAAGGAAAAGTTTTGATTATTATTACTCATTGATGACATGTTTAAACTCTCATTTCATACAATCTGCTTCACCCTGATGTTTCACAGGGCAACATGATGGTATAAAACATGAAAAAGGTCAAACTTGTGTTGTACCAAGAGATGCTGGTACAAAAAATAAAATAAAATAAAATAAAAGGAAACAAACAGCTACAAAGGGAGGAGATGGTTTTAACAAGAGCTCCCGTTGGTGGCCTCATTGATAATGAAAGCAGAAAAGGAGGAAGTGACGCTGTTACAGAGACAAACAGACAGTGATCGGAGCATGAGAGCAGAAAATTCATCAGCAGGTGACCAGAGCTTGTTCATCTGTGCAGTCTGGGACTATAAACTGTATATAAAAGATGGCTGAAGTCAAATGGAACAACAGTATGTTAATGATTAGTGAACTGTTTAAAGCTTTAGTTTTAGCTTCAATCTGGAACATCGTACTTAGAAGTGACCGTACTTGGGTGAGAGGTCAATGCTAAGCTATTGGCTAATGCTAGCCAGTTAGTGCTAAGTGACATCCAAAGAAAATCCTGAAATTTCAATCACTAAAACTGGAGCAGAGACATCTTATATGTGCTTTTAGAACAATTAAAAATCTCACCTCCACTTGTCAGTACCATTAAATAAATATAGCAGAAGAAGTATATTTATTTTGTAGTACACATTTAGGTTTTTAATGATTAACTGTATGCAATATTTTCTTTATATTAAGAGGTTTTTATTCATTAGAATTATAAAGACAAACTGTTAACTGTTTGGTAAAGTCAAAACATTCATTTAAAAATATATTATGAATTAAGTCATTCAAGGATGCTCACAAGTAGATTAGAGTTGAGATAAGAATCTGTTCATATGGTCTTAATGTTTACAGCCAGTGGAGTAAAGGCATAAAGACAAAAGCGTGGAAAGATTGGTGCTTCGTATTGGAAGCATTTGTTATTTTTGCTAGCTCTTCTAGCTAACAGCAGCAGGCAACTTTTTCTCTCCTATTTGTGGCTTTTGTGGTCCTACAGGGGATTCTGTGTCACTGTGTATACGAGGTAAACATGGCTGTGTGTAAAAAAAAATTAATGCCTTGCTAATGAAATACCTCTTAGTTTTAAACCCAACACAGGTAATTAAAGATTATTTATTTTGAATGAATTTAGGAACTGCCAGTAATCCTAATTAAAGTCCTGCTAATCCAGATTTGATAAACCTTAAAAGTCTGTACCTGGATCAGTGTGATTGCCAAAACTGGATGACTTACATATTTTTAAAAATTTAACATTTACGGTGGAAACTTGCTTGACCTTTGTGATCAGTGCTCAGGTTGACAGTTTCTCATATCCAAGTATTTTTTCCCTGTTTCATTCAGTTCGTCTGACTGTGAACCCAAACAGCTCTCAGTTCTTCGTTTGTCTTTGAGCTGTGAGGGGGCCGAAAACTCTGCTGGATGGACTCTGAGGAGAAGCACACTTGAAGGACAGAGTCACTGTGGAGAAACGTGGGGAAGATGGTCCAATTCTTCCTGTAAGATCAGCATGACGCTCCCATGGGACAGTGGAGTTTACTGGTGTGAGTCCAGAGAGGGTCCCATCAGTAACATGGTTAACCTGACAGTCACTGGTAAGCTGAGTGTGTGGAGTTAGTGTTGATGAAGCTGTGTGTAAATGGATGAAATGCTGTAGTTTGTCTCTGTGTTGAGGTGGATCAGTGATCCTGCAGAGTCCTGTCCTCCCTGTGATGGAGGGAGATGACGTCACTCTGCTCTGAAAAACAAAGACCACTCCTTCCAACCTCCCAGCTGCTTTCTATAAAGATGGCTCCCTCATCAGGAAGCAGCCTACAGGTCACATGACCATCCAGCATGTTTCCAGGTCTGATGAAGGCCTCTACAAGTGTGACATCAGCGGTCATGGAGAGTCTCCATCCAGCTGGATCACTGTCACAGGTGAGGAGCTTCACTCTGATTTCACCTCTGATTTCATCCACATATTCACCTGAACAGGTGGGATTCTCTCTACAGGTAATCCAATAACCACAGTCCTGCCTACATCTACACCCCCACCACCCACATTTACATCCCTCACCCCTGGATCAGCTCCACACCCTGATGCCCCCTCCCTCCAGCTTGAGTTCAGACTGCCTTTCCTCCTGCTGGTGTTCTGTCCGTACTTCATTGCCACTGTCCTCATGGTGTCTTTATGTCGACGCAGAGCCAAAGGTAACACTTTGATTCCCCTCGAATATTTTTAAAGCTCGATCTGGGATTACCTTATTTAACAGGCGCTCCTTGTTTCTTTGGTAACAGCACCACCTACCTGCACTGGACAGAAGTTGCCTGACGACTTGTTTGACTGACCACTGAGCATCAAGTGTGAGATGCAGCTTAGAAAAGTCAACATAGACTCTTTGTACAAAGACATGTCTGCTTCCTGATCTTCCCCTGTTAGGTCTTAACGTCAGGCTTTTTCCATAAATCCTTTTAAAAACATTAATAGCAGTTGTTTTTGTTGCTTTTCACTCGTAAAATTTCTTAAATACATTCTTAGGATCAATATGTGAATCACCGAATACAGAGAGTTTTGTTTTCTTCTTTTTATGTTTTTAGTGTTTAATTGATGAATATTGTGCTCACTTCTGGTGTGCCCAAGTTTCAGTCTTCGGCCCTCTTCTCTTCATAATTTACATCCTCCTTTTGTGTACCATTTTCCGCAAATTTGATCTTCACTTTCACTGTTTTGCTGATGACATCCTGCAGGCCTGTTCCCTCCCTCCCACCTTCTTCTCTTACAGAATGCTTATCTAAAATAAAATCCTGGTTCAGCTCTAATTTTCTAAAGCTCAATGAGGATAAAACTGAAATCCTCCTTATTGGCACAAATCCAACCTATTGAAGGCGAATCATTTCTCACTCACCATTGATAACTCCACAGTTTTCCCTTTTCCTCAGGTTAAGAGCCTTGGTGTCATCCTAGACAGTTCACTTTCCTATAAATCTCACATCAGTAATCTCACCCTTTCTGCCTATTTCCATCTACACAACATTAACAGATTACGTCCTTCTCTTTCCACCCAGTCTACGTCCATTCTAGTCCATAGACTCGTTCTCTTCCTTCCTCCTTCATTTACTATAGTAATTCTCTCTTACATGGTCTCCTCCAAAAATCCCTCCAGAAGCTTCAACTGGTTCAAAATTCCTCCTACCAGCACATCACCCCCATTTCTCCAGGAATTTCACTGGCTCCCAGTGAAACTCCGGATGGTGTACAAACTTCTTCTGCTCATCTTCAAGGCCATTCATAACCTTGCTCCTCCTTATCTTTCTGACCTGTTAAGCATCTGACCTGCCTTTTTTCCGCCTCACCACCATGGGAAGCAGAGCTTTCAGCTGCTCTGCTCCCAGGCTGTGGAACTCTTTACCCCCCAGATATAAGAAACATTGGTTCTCTCCCCCAGTTTAAATCTCAGCTCAGAATCCGTCTGTTCGAATCTGCATATTCACTGTGAATCCACTGTTTGTTCATTTTATCTTGTGCTTTTATTTTATTGTTCTTCATTGTGTCATTGTTCTATTATGTGTTTTATCCTATTGTGCAGTGTCCTTTGGTGTCTTGAAAGGCACATTGTATTATTGTTACTTATTATTATTATTATTATTATTATTATGAATACTTAACCGTTGGGACCTCTCTTTTCTTTAGGATTTATATTCAGTGCTCTTTATTTGCATAAAAACAATTACGTTTTCAATTCAGTTTGATTAATGCAGCACCAAATTACAACAAAGGTTGCCTTTAGGTGCTTTATATTGTAAGTACAATGAATGTTCTCTGTACAATAATACAGAGAAAAGAGAGAAAACCACAACAATCAGATAACCTCCTATGAGCGAGCACTTTGGCGACAGTGTTGCAGAGGTTAGTTCATAGACTGCAGACTGTTAGACTTGATGGATAGGATTAACAACCTGTTAGCTGCAAATAATCATGTGCAGTTCTGAAAGCAGTCCATGAACTAACCTCAGCAAACGGCAGCTAACAATGTTAGTGCGTTGGCGAGTAGCCTTCAGTAATACTAATAAATCACACAGCAGTAGTACGTTCATGTAGTTGTAAAAAGCATGACAGTATATTAAGTAATCCAAAGTCTTCAGAATACGTTACTCTCATTGAGTAACTTAACTGAATACGTTACAAAATACATTTGGGGCATGAATTCTGTAATCTGCAGTGGAATACATTTTAAAAGTAACCTTCCCAACACTGTACATATATATGTATATGCTATATTTATGCTTATATTCATCTAATAAATAAAGTTTTGTTTTTTCAATAAAGAGGCACTCACAGTGTTTTTCCACTCATCAGTTAGATGGAAAGTCCGTGTGCTTATTGTGGTCTGGCTGTGGTTAAAAGAGCGACACATCCTCTTTGAGTTTGTTTTTTTGTTCTTTTTCTTACTTTTACTGAACACTGCAGACTCAACACACTGAGCCCGTGAAGCTGAAGTCTGGGTTTACGCTTCAGATCTCCTTTAAATTATGCCTCTGTCCTCCTAAATGGCAAAACCAAGGCTCTCACTCCATCCTTCTAAACAGACTTTCGTCTCTTTACGTCTCCGACACACCCCTAGCCTGGCTCCAATCACATCTCGTATTTCCATCTACACAACATTAACAGATTAAGTCCTATTTTTTTTCCAGCAAGTCTGTGTCCATTCTTGTTCATAGTCTCATTACCCATTTCATTTACTATAGCAATTCTCTCTTACATGGTCTCCTCCAAAAATCCCACCATGGCTTCAACTAGTTCAAAACTCAGCCCCCCACATTATTACAGAACCCCCTCCTTCCAGCACATCACCCTTATCCTTCAGGAATTTCACTGGCTCCCAGTGAAATTCCGGATATTGTACAAGCTTTCTCTGCTCACCTTCAAGGCCCTTCATATCCTCGCTCCTCCTTTCTGACCTGTTAAGCACTTTTCTGCCCGCTCATATCAAACATCTTCTTTCCATCCAGCTTTCTGTGCCTTCCTTCCCCCTCACCACTATGGGAAGCAGAGATTTTAGCTGCTGTTGAACTCTCTACCCCCAGATATAAGAAACATTGGTTCTCTCCCCCAGTTTAAATCTCAGCTCAAAACCCATCTGTTCAAATCTGCATATTCACTGTGAACTTAATGTTTGTTTATTTGAACTTGTTTTATATTCTTCATTTTGTCATCGTTCTACTATGTGTTTTACTCTATTGTTAAGTGTCCTTGTGTGTCTTGAAAGGCACTTTTAAATAAAATGTATTATTGTTAGTTATATATGATTAAATTGTCAATAATGACTTTTGTTGTTGCTATTAATCAAGCTGCAATTAGTAAATGTCTTAATATTAAAAAATATATATATTATTTTTTCTTAATCAGATTTGTGTTTATTGTGGTTTAAAAAAGAAAAGAGAATAAATGGAGGGGAGAAACAACCCTCCTAACTACTCCGAATTACTTTTAAGAAAGATTCAAAGAAAAAGCATGAAATCATTGCAGATGAGAAGTGAAGAACTCTGAAGCCCACAGACATGCATGTTGGGCTAACTGTTTGGCAGCAGAAGCTCTTGTTACCACTCATCCATGTCTACCACCTACTGGTGCTGGCCAGAGGGGCCGATGGTGCGATATGGCAGCCTCGCCTCTGTCAGTCTGCCCCAGGGCAGCTGTGGCTACAACTGTAGCTGCCTCCACCAGTGTGTTAATGTGAGAGTGAATGGGTGGATGACTGGGTGTGTAAAGCACTTTGGGTGCCTTGAAAAGTGCTATAAAAATCCAATCCATTATTATTATTAAAGAGCCAGGAAGTAGGATGGAAGTTATGGTTGGAAGACCAGTTTAAAATTCAAGATGGGAAATTATCGCACCAAGCTAGCCAGAGCTGGATGTGTGGAGGTGTCTGTCAACGCTGGCAGGAGGAGTGTTAACAACCCTGAAGGAGAGCATCCCCACTCAAACATAAAAAGAGCCAGAAGAGCTGAGGTGAACTACCTCCCAAACTTTCCAAGAGGAGAAGATCAGGTCAGTCTGGAGGAGAGTCCAGATAAAAAATGAGGTTGAGAAGACTGAGCCCAATAATGTAATGATTGAAAAACTGATGCAGACTACCTTCGCACTTCGTCGCCATGAAATTGTTCAAGACAACCCAGTGGTAAAGAACTTCTTAGAGAAATGGCCTGCTCTGCGATTTGACTCTCAGGTATCTGTGCTTTGATTTTTTTTTCTTATTCAGTTTAACATGAAACAATGCAAGTTCAGCAGATCTCTTCAGATTCAGATGATAAATAAATAATAGATAACAAATAAAAATATATTTCAGCTTTGTCATACACTTGTGCTTGTGGTTCGGGTCCAATTTAAAAAAAATACTTAATAGGACATCTATAAAACAAGGTTAGACAGAAGTTGGGCAATTCCTCTTTAAAGATAAGATGTAAATTTGGTCAGTAATTTGGCTTCATGTTGGATGGGTTAGGTTAGTGGAATTGAAACTCCTCCCTGCACGAGGAGGGCAGGAGTGGGTGCACGCTCCGCACCATGACCCTTCCTGAGGCCCGTCACGTTGTCGCCACCCCATCTACCGTATCCGGCAATCCCCAGGTCCGAATTGAGGTAAGTACCGTCCTTTTCTTTTTCAGGTTCAGGTAAGTACCAAATTATGTTTAATTTTATCGAATTTGTGTTTAATTTGTCCTGTTTTTTTAGGTTTCCAACTGTTTTTTAATAAAATTTGTCTTTGCTCAATGAATTTAGTCTCTGTGTCGTTTTTAATACCAATTTTTAGGCTTTTAATCTGTTTTTATCCATAAATTATCCAATTTTGAGGTTGTAAATTTATGCTATTCCAATTTTTAGGTTTGAATTTTCAGGCCAGTAAATCAATATGTAAATGAAAAAAATATCGAAAGAAATCCCCCCCAAAAATAACAAACTAAAATAACAAACTAAAACAACAAACAAAAACACTTTTTAGTGCTGACGCATGGCTGTAGCTACGTTTCGGCTGGAATGTGCCTTCTTCAGGCTGTGCACATGCGTCACTGGCCAAATTAAAATGAAGAGACTCTTCTCTGCCCCTCCTTTTATATGTGCTGTGGCTCCTCCCTACAGCAGCTGAAAGTCCCGAATGCACGTCACTTTGCTTTTTTTTCCTTTTTTCGTGTTTTTCTCTTTTTGTTTTTCTGGTTTTTCCTTTTTCTTTTTTCTTGCTGCTTCCTTTTACTTAATTCTTTGCTTCCCTTCTTTCCTTCTCTCCTTTCCTACCTTTTCTTTGCCTTCTTCCTTTTGCTTTTTCCTGCATCCCTTCCTTTTGCCTTAAAGTCCCTCCTTACTCTTCTCCCCTCCATTAACTTTCCTTTGACAGTCCCTGTTTTCTGGCCTATATTTGTCTTTACTTTGGCTTTATTTCTTTGTCTTTGTGGCCCATCTATAATTTTCCCTCTCTTGGGTTTCCATTTTCCCTCTCTTGGGGTATCATCATCCGCAACTGGGGATGGAATTGGGGTTCCTGTACAAGGGGGTCAGCATTGGGGTTGGGGTTAAGGTCAGGGCTTAGGCTGGGGATGGGACTAGAGATAGGGCATTAGTCATGTGGCTATGGTTAGGGTTAGGGTAAGAGTGTGGGATGGGGATAGATTAGGCCGAA